>NW_016809830.1:5481316-5504498 GCF_001698545.2 Rhinopithecus bieti | reverse complement strand
AACACCCCACTGTCAACATTAGACAGATCAACGAGACAGAAAGTTAACAAGGATATCCTGGAATCAAACTCAACTCTGCACCAACCGGACCTAATAGACATCTACAGAACTCTCCACCCCAAATCAACAGAATGTACGTTCTTCTCAGCACCACATCGCACTTATTCCAAAATTGACCACATAGTTGGAAGGAAAGCACTCCCCAGCAAATTGAAAAGAACAGAAATTGTAACAAACTGTCTCTCAGACCACAGTGCAATCATACTGAAACTCAGGATTAAGATAATCACTCAAAACCACTCAACTACATGAAAACTGAACAACCTGCTCCTGAATGACTACTGGGTACATAATGTAATGAAGGCAGAAATAAAGATGTTCTTTGAAATCAATGAGAACAAAGACACAACATACCAGAATCTCTGGGACACATTTAAAGCAGTGTGTAGAGGTAAACTTATAGCACTAAATGCCCGCAAGAGAAAGCAGGAAAGATCTAAAATTGACACCCTAACATCACAATTACAAGAACTAGATAAGCAAGAGCAAAAACATTCAAAAGCTAGCAGAAGGCAAGAAATAATTAAGGTCAGAGCAGAACTGAAGGAGACAGAGACACAAAAAACCCTCCTTTGCCCGTTTTTAAAAAAATGTTTTTCGTAGGTCTAATGTTCTTCTCTGTATTTTGTAATCTTTTTCTCACTCTGTGTTTCAATGTTTATATTTTCTGTGTTCCACAGGACTAATGTTTTCTGCTCTGTTTTTCCACAAACTCCTTTACTTAGTTACTACTTTTGTTATTATTAGTCTTTGTTTCTGGAGTACCTATCTGATCCTTTTGTAAAATAGATTGCAGTTATCTACTGAAATTCTTTATCTTTTATCTTCTTTTCCAACATTTTCTGTATTTCCTTGATCATATTAATCCTAATTATCTTAAAATCTTTTCTGCCGACTCTAATATCTGTATTACTGGTGACTCTCTTTTAATTGCCTATAATTTCAGTTTTATGCTGTAATCTGTTGGCATGATTAGTAATTTTTTGTTAAATACCAGATATTGTAGACAAAAAATGTAGCTTGTTCAAATGATGTCCTCTTCTAGAGGGGGCTCACCCTTTCTCTCCTGGTCAGATAGAATAAAGGCTGACCAACTAATATAATCAGGGACTAACCTGAGTCAAGGCTAGTTTGCAGTATTTTAAATCTCTGCCTACCTGTGATTTTGCTTCTACTTCTCTAGTCCTTCCAGGGCTTCCAACAGAGATCCTGGAGTATTTAATGAGGTTCTTCTGCTTGTCGAGTCCTGAATCCTAACTCTTATCTTCTTAGCATGACAACCCTGCCAAAAACTCTGTTTTGTTTTCTAGAGACATTCCTAGTTTCCCTACACAACTTCAGTATTTGGCATTTGACATGAATGGCCCTGTGTCAGCTTCTGTTTTCTTTCCCTCCCTTCTCACTAGGATCTTGGTCCCTTGAATATTCAATTTTCTCTTTAGCCCTACAAGACTTTCAAAAGCTCTGTTGCTTTCTATATTCCCAGTGATGGTCCTACTGCTTGCTTGATCTCTGCTTTATCCAAGGTACTTTAAAACCAACATGTTTAAGATTGAACTCAAAATCATGTCCCATAGAACGTTCCATTTCTCATTATTTGGTACTACCTAGTGTGTGCAAGCTGTGGCCTACAGGTCAATAGGGCCCTTGAGCTATGAATGGTTTTTATATTTTAAAAGTATTCTTAAGAATATGTGACATAAAGCTTTGTGGCCCTCAAAGTTTAAAGTATTTGCTACATGACTCTTTACAGAAAAGGTTTGCCAATACTTTTTCTGTCGTAGTAACTGTCATCACTGTTTGTCTCATTATCTATATTAAAAATCCTAAATGTTATCCAACTATCTTCTCTTGAAAACCAATCCAAAATGAACTTTTGTCATTTTTATCTCCTTCTGAAAGCAGTCTTCTCTCTGCCTCTGCCACTCTTCTAGTTTATGATCTTTCCCCCAGGTAATACCTTATGATTGATATTTTTGTATTTAATCAGCACTTCCTGCTCCCACAAATCTGACATCTGCTCCAAGTTCTCCATTAAAATAAAAGTCCACTGTTATAGGACTCTCACACACGTAGAAAATTACCCTATATGTAGGTTGTGAGTGCATGTGCTCCTTTATGGGTAAATGTATGTGTGCATCATGTGTATATATTTCAGAGAGTTTGGGATGGATACATTAAAAATTTCCACCTCAGGGTGCCTTTCCACCAAGTCTTCTCCAGTTTGAAGGAAATGAGTTTTAGGTTACTATGAATGCAATCTCAACCATTACATTAAGGAATAAAACTAAATTCTCAAAATTAACTAAATATTTAATTCATATTTGCTAAGTTTCTGGTGATTACAGGATTTTTGGCTCTTTTCCCTTTTTAAGGATCCTTGAATTAGACATGACTGGATTTATTGTGGTGATTGCATAATACCATCAAATAATGACATATACAATGGAACAACCCTTCCTGAAGCCTAATAAACCCTGTGGTTCTAGTGCCTTATTGACCCTGTGCCTTACATATAATAGGTGTTCAATGGATTTATGAATGGGATTCATAGTTCATACTAAATATAATTTATCATGTTCTGAGCCAACGGAAAGCAGTCTTGTTCTATGATGGTTTTAAATTCAGAACAATTTTTTTTCCTTGCAAATACATTAATAAAAATATACTATATTAAGAAGAAATATACATTATTGTGGAATGTTGGTTAGATACAGCTAAGAAGAAATTTCTTTTACTATCTCACATCATAAATCAAATAGTAGAATGCTGAGAGAATAGGGAGTGCTAGGTGGATTAAACCCTATGACCTTTTCAGCAGCCAGATCTTTCTAGTCCTTGTGTATGATACTTTATATTTAACTCTTATTTGGGAACTCAGAGGTATTGTGAAGTAATTTATAAAAATATACATATTTATGTCAAAATACTAATACTTTAATATTTTGGGAATTGAAATAATTTATTCTCTTCTGTTTGAAAATCTGTTCTTTATGAGAACATATAGAAGTTTTTCAAACATCTTGACTTTTAAAGCCTCTGTTAGAAAATAATTGAATCAGTCAAGTTCAGTTAAACATTTATTGACTACTCGGTACTGTGTTAGGTCCTGGGGAACCAAATGAATAAGACATATTTACCTTCAGAAAATACACACAGATAAATACAATTCAATAAAGTAGCGGAGATGGCTGAGACATGCAGAAAGTATTGCTGAAGGCTGTCTTAGCTTGAGGTGATCAGGACTGGCTTCTTGGAGGAGGAGACATTCATGGATGAGTAGATATAGTCAGACGATGGAAGCAGATGGGTTGCGGTGTGTTCCGGGAGGACTAGGTGGCCCAAGCAAAGCAGGAAGTAGGAAATACCGTATGCAGGGAGACAGTTGTGGTGGGAAATGAGGCAAGTCCATTGAAGCACCATGTGAAGGTACTTAAGCTTTATCTTTTAACTCAGTGGCTTTCAAAGTCGAAAAAAAAATAGCTTTGTAATCCTACTCTCAAAAGAAACTATATATGAAAGCCAGTATGTAAAACAGACAAGAGGTAATAGGGAGGAGAGTTTAAATTCAAGAACTATTTGTGAGTTAGATTCGGTGAGACTTCGTAATTGTTTAGGTATGGGTGGAAGGAAGGTTGGCCCACAGGTTTTCTGATTGGGTGATAGAATAGAAAGTAGCTCTATCACGTGTGATATCGAATGTAAGAGCAGGTTTTGTCCGGGATGATAAGGAGTTGCTTTGTTTATGGTGAGTATGAGGTTCCTATGGGGCATCTATGTTGTGATGTCTGCCAGACCTTTAAGAGAGTGAAACTTGAGGTAGGACTGTGGTGATGAGACATACGAAAGATGGTTCTTAGTACTGTGGAAGTGGAGGAGATCATTCAGAGATAGACTCTGGGCTTACTAACCTTAAGGGAGGAGGGAAAGGAAACGATTTAGAGGAGGAGTGGTGTGAGGCATGTGAGGAGAGCCAAGAGAATGGGCTAACCTGTAAACAGAGGGAATCGAGAGTGTCAGGCAGAGTAGAGAGTAATCACTTGTGTCAAATGTGGTAGATGTTGGGTATTAGAAGGATCAAAATGTGTTTGTCAGTGAAGTCATTAGTATTCTTTTTAAGAACTGTCTTCCCAGGACGTTGAGAGCAGAAGGTTGATTGTGGAGGGTTAAGGAGTGAAAGGAAAGTGTGGAAATAGAAATAGTAACAAATGTAGAATACTTTTGAAAGATGTGTATAAGAAGAGAAGGAAAGAGAGTAGCTAGAGAGAGATGTAGTTTTGAAGACAGCTGAGAGTATTTGTGGGCTGAGGATGATGATCCAGTAGTGAAAGGAGCATTCTAGATCAGGATAGGGAGGAATTGATAATTGATGAAGGTAGGTTCCCCAGGGCATGAGAGAGTGGGCGATTTCAAAGGTAAAGGGAGGGAAGGCAGTTGGCCTTGATGTGGAGGAGGAAAACCTTATTTCTGAAACTGAAGGGAAAGAGCACAGGCTGGGTGTCCAGATGGTATGTTTCTGTGGATAGTGGATGGGGATTGAGGAGAGAACATTCCTAAAGCCTTCCCATTTCTCCCAGAAGTTGGCGGTAAGATTGTCCATAGGGAGGAAGGGAGTGATCCTGAGTTGGGGACCTGATGAGAGTGGTAGGGATTAGGGAAGGAGGGGTCTGAGAGCCAGTGTAAGGATTCACTGAATTTGTAGCTGAAATGCAGACGTTAAAGGGAATGGAGGGTGGTTGTGAAACACTGATTGCTAGGACCGACTGTGTTAGCACAGACAAGGAAGGGGAAGAGGGGCTGATGGTCTTTGAGGAAATTGTGGAATCCAGGGCCTGAATGCCCCATGATAGTGGTTCCCAAACCATGCTGCATCTGAAATCACCTGAGGATCTTTAGGGACTACTGGCACCTGGCTCCTACACGAGGATTTTCTGATTTAATTGGTATGGAGTGCAACCTTTCTGTGGGAGGTTTCAAAGGTTCCCAGATGATTCCCACCCACAGGTTGTAGCAGTTTGTGCTCCAAGAGGCTGAAGAGCAGGTGTGGGGAAGATCTGGAACTCTAGAAGGTGTGGCCAGAGTGGGGATATTAGCATTTAAGGTTTCTCAGGTAAGGACAGGACCCAGTGTGCATGGCCGTGGGAGTGGCTGGCTGAGGTTGAGTGGAGGGGAAGTTGTGAAAGTCACTATGGCTTTTAGTATTTGGTGGTGCACTTTCCTGGTCTTTTCTCCTCCCACTGGATAAAGAGCCTCGTGATAAGAATGCAGTGCCATCTAACAGGCTAATTTGGGAGTAAGGATTAAGATAGCATTTAACAATAGGATTCATACATGCCTTATGAATGTGTTTTGGAAAATTATAGTTTAAAATATTGTTGATGCAAGTAAAAATCCCCAAACTAAATGACGAATCTAATAGGAACTTGCAATTTGAAAGCAAGATAACAGCATTTGAAAGCCGGCACTTATGATGTACGGATTATTAAGGCATCCTTTATGTGAGACTGTCCAGTGTTCATATGCAGTAAAATTTTTGTACCATTACTCTACAGTTCATAATAGTATGACATCTAATTAGAATGCTGAAAGTCTCCAGAACAGCAGGCCCCAACCTTTTTGGCACCAGGGACTGGTTTCATGCAAGACAGTCTTTTCGTGGCCTGGGGTAGATGGTTTTGGGATGAAACTGGCATAGTTAGAGTCTCATAAGGAGTGCACACGTAAATCCCTTGCATACACAGTTCACAATAGGGTTTTCACTCCTATGAGAAGCTAATACTGCTGCTGATGTGACAGGAGGTGGAGCTCAGGTGGTAGTACTCACTTGCCTGCCGCTTACCTTCTGCTGTAGAACCCCATTCCTAAAAAGCCGTGGACCTGTGGACCAGTGCCAGTTCGTGACCTGAAGGTTGGGGACTCCTGTTCTAGAAAACTGGTCACGTGCTAATTTAAGGTTATAAATAGCAAAATATAAAAATAACACTTGTAGCATAATTAGCGAAAGTAACCTTAGTGATTCACTTTACTGAATTACCCTATGCTTAACGTTGTGTCATTTGCCCTCCTACTTTGAATCCTTTTACATCTCATAAGGAGGCCCCTTGACCCCCAACAACTGCAGACCATAAGTTGAAATCACTGACCTATACGAATGCTGAACTTTCCTGGGACAATGGATGGCCAGCAAAGGTGTGAGCCAGGGACAATGACTTCAAGGTTTAAACATTTTTTCCAGTGTGAGTCTCATAAGATGATTTATATGACATGATATTGCAGGCCCTAAAATTAACCTTGAATAGAAATATCTCAGGGAGACAGTTTACTGCATTGTCCAAGTTTAAGAAGTATAATTGGTACATAGTGGTTGTGGCTGGAATTCTATATGATGCTGTCAACTGACTACAACAGGTAAAATATATCCAAAGATCTTTCTGTTAATGTCTTCCACTGATCTCTCTCTTATTTTGTATAAAATACTGATTTTCCTAATTGCATTCACATCTCAATCACAATCACACCAAGCAGCAATCAGCTCTGGTAAAAGTGATATTTTCTCAGGCAAACAGATGGGTAGAATGGACGAGGTAGGAAAAAGAATGGAAACGGTAAAAGGGGAAGGGATTTATCAGCATAAGCCAGGATTTTAGGTTTTTACAGTGTAATGTTACTTGGTTTTTAGTCTCCTTCACTTCTGTTTCAGTAAGTGTAGTACTTGCTGTATGCTTGTCCCACCCTTCACCTGGCTAACTCCTACTCATCTCATGAGCATGAGTTCTGTGACCTCTGTCCCTACAAAGGCTTCCTGAATTTTTCAAGTATAATAATACAGCCAAATCAGACAGGGGCAGTTAGGTCTCTTCCTCTCTGATTCTCTGGCACTTGGATTATATTGCTATCCTAGTACTTATTCTATAGTACCAATATATGTAAGCAGGTAGATTTATTTCCGTCTCTACTTCTCCATATCAGAGTTTCTCAACCTCAACACTATTGACATTTTTGGCTGAATAATTTTTTCTTGTGGAATCCTGTGCACTGCAGTATTTTTAGCACCATCCCTAGCCTCTACCAACTAGATGCTATTAGCACCCCTTCCAGGTTGTCACTAGCAAAGTGTCTCCAGACGTTACCAAGTGTCCCTTGGGAGTGAGGGGAGAATTACCGCCTGCTCAAAACCACTGCTCTGTATCAGACAAAGAGCTTCTCAGAGGACCACACCATATTGCTTCTCACATTTCCAGTGCTCAGCACGAAGTGTTCATTGAATCACTAAATCACCCAGGATTTGAGGGTTCACTAATGTGGAGTGGATTCACCCTTTCCCTCACCACCTCCTTTCTCTCTAAAATCTCTACAGAATGAATGTTAAGAGTCTCTTGATAAGTAGAATTATTCAAAACATGTTGGAAGTGGTAGGCAGATAGAGGAGGAACCTGACTTCCTCTTGTATTGTCACCATTGACTTGCTGTGTGACCTTAGGTGACTGACTTATTTCTTATCTTCAACTTGGTTTTAGTTTTAAAATTGGTATAATAGGGTTGTAATGAAGTTAAATGGGATAACATGTTTGAAAACATCACAATAGTTGTTCAACATACATAGCTTAATACTCTTGATTGATTGATTCATGCATTCATTCAGCATATATTGAGTGCATACTATAAGCTAGGCCCCAAGCTAGAACCAGCTGGAGAGGGCATAAGTTACACCCACACCCAGTGGGCCCTGGGCCCTGGCATTGAGGAGTTCCTGCTGTGATGTGGGAGAAAAGTGTGCAGTTCGTTGTGTTGAGCCTTTTACTACTTAAGATATGAACCAAGTGGGAGAGAACCCCAAGGAGACAAACTGACCTGAAAGGTTGTTGGGAAGGCTTTTCAGAAGAGAGAGGCTTGACATTAGGAGGAAAAACATCCCAGGCAAAGGGAGCAGCCTGTGCCGATGCACGTGGGCATGGCCACTGTGAGGAGAGAATAGTGAGATGTGGGCCAAGTTGGACAGTGATGAGAGAAGAGAGTTCAAAATAGCTTAGAATCTACGTGAGCATGAACATTTCAAATTAGGGCTTGTTCATCACAGTGCCCCAGGGTCGATTAGGGCAGTTTTTTTTTTTTTTTCTTTTCATTTTCTCATTATTAGTCTTATCCTTGTTCTTACCAAGTGGAGCCTCCCGGAATCTCACCCTTGTTTCCATTCCTTTACAAGTGTATTAAGGGTTTCAGCATATCTAGAAGGGTGTGTTATACTAGGAGCTCTTTGGATTTTTGCATTTTGTTTCTTTCACTTCGTATAAACTATGTTCACATGTATCTTTGATACATTCATTTGAGATAAAGTGAGCAGGGTTTTGTTATCTCTCCCTTACCAGTGAAAGGAATACTGCTTGCATTATCTGTTCGCTGTTTACAACAACTCGTTGAGGCAGGCAGTCTTTTCTTTATTTGGAAGATAGAAGAATTGATGCTAGGGAAGTTAACTGAGTCGTGTAAAGGTCTGTACAGTGGAGGAACACTCCTGGTCTTGTTACTTTGGTAACTCGGCCCTTTGGGAAGAGTTGAAAAATCAATCTCTTGTGCTACTGTTGTGGAAGCTCTTAATATATTGATCTTCTAACTTCTTAGTATATTAACACTGTTTGGATATTATTATTCAGGCATTATCCAGTGAGACATGGTCTACAGAAATATCTTTGAAAGATATTTTCTTTATCAAAGGCATGACCTAAACGTTTATACTTAATGGTTACAACTTACTTAGTTGATTTATATTTTATATCATATGAAATTATAGTGTAATATCAAACCTTAAAACCTCAGTCAGTTAAATATCTCTGGTTTATGCTTATTAACATGCTTGTTAATGAAAACACATGAAAAGTCAAATAACATGAACTCCATGACTATATTGTCATTCACACCTACTCATGAAGACTTATCCTGTCTAAAATAAAATATTTAAGATGAATAGTGGTATATATTGTCTATTTCCAACATAAATGGATTCTCTGATGAAAGAAAACTCACTTGTATTATCCTAACTCTTAATGTTAAGTAACAGCAAAACAACAGCAGAGGGCACCAAATATCCATTTCAGTCTTCCACAGTTTCTTGACATTTTCTAATTTTTGTGCCTCCCTTTTCACTCTCTGCCTTTCTCCTCCTTCCTTCCTTTCTTCCTTTTTTCTAGTACTTAAAATATTTGATATTGAAACCATATTGTGCATATTTTTTGGTGGATGATGAGGTTTTCCCTTAGCTATTTAAAATTATGTCAAGACATCAATTTGTTTTCTTCAGTGACCTTTTACATTTGACATGCAGCAGAATTTCAGAAATTATTTTAAAACTTTTATTCAATAAACATTCTATACTAAATCAATAGTAAAATTATTAAATATTTAACTTATTTTTCCTGCCAAAATATTATTAGGCAATAAACCATTTTTCACGGAAATTTAACATTATTTAGAACATGCAATGTAATATGGCTACATGATTTTGTAAAACAGCATACTAAGATTTGTCAAGTGTTTTTTGTTTTCCATTTCAAGATTCAAGGTATTAATACCTATAGAAGTGTGTGTGTGTGTGTGTGTGTGTTTGTGTTAGATGTGTGGTATTTCTTAGCCTTGTTCTTAATATCCTTAATCTCTGCTTTCAAAGGAGATTCTGATTTTTTTTTTTTTAATTATTAACTCTTCTACTTTATACTTTAGCATGAAAATCAGCCTATGTCTGTAGTGCTTGCTGGTATAAATAAACTCTTTTTAATTGGCTATAGGAACCATTTGATATCACTATAGATTGGACTCAGTGCTCATTCAAGATAAATAGTAAATTATTTTACAAGGTATTTTAAAATCCTCTTGAAAACTGCAATGTTAAAAAATGATTGTGAAATAAGTAAGCTTTAAGTCAGGATCATTGAAGGGAATGGTGAAAGAATGCAATTATTGCCATTGTTTTACGTTTCTCTTTGTCATAGGATGAAACGAAATACACTGAGAGTATCATTATAATATTGGTTTTAGAAAACACAGCTTTCAGGTGTTTCACCAGACATGATTTAACCCTAGAATATATTAAAATATTGAATGATAAACATTATAAATATATAATAATGATAAACAAGGATTCATCAACATTTTTTCCTCTGCAGATTCTAAGTTATTGCTTTTTTGTTGCTGGAGGCTACTGCATATGGGTGTGTGTGTGTGTGTGTGTCTGTGTGTGTGTGTGTGTATGTGTGTGTGTGTGTGTGATTATGTGCTGAAAAATATCCATGCTTGAATGCAGATTAATCTCATGAATCATAGTTCTGTTGTTTTCCTTGGGTTTTCACTTGAGAGACAATTTTACCTGTTACTCTTAACCTATAATTGCCACAGATTCACTTTCAGCAATGAGGAAGCAATCGAATAATTTTTGTCTGTGGTTTTATTTCTGTAATATTTTAAGTCAGATTCCTTATTTAAAATCTGAAATGGTTAGCTCTGTATTTAAAGTTACAATCGACTTGGTTTTTACACTGAAAATGTCAAATATGTCTGTCTTACTACCCTTCTAAGTAAGTGTGTGTAGATGGATGTATTTTGCATTTATCGTTGAGTTTTACTAGCAAATTTGAGATCTTTTCATTTGTATGTACCTTATAATTTAGCTTTCCGTGTTGGCTTTCTTCTAAGAACAGAGGCTTTATTTTCTCCCAAGCATCTTGCGCATAAAAGGCACTTCACAAATATTTGTTAAATGGAATTTAATCTTCTTCCATGATAATGTAAAGGTGAGTTTGTGAGCACACATTTCAAACGTTCTTAATAAAGGTAGCAGCGGAAGCATACTAAGCTTCCTGCTAGAGAATTTTCTGGATCCGATAGCCTGTGTTTGAAATTGTTGAGAGTATAATAAGCTCATTTGAATGAATTAGTGTGCTCTAGACATAAATATCTTATGATTAAGCCCAGAGACTTATGAGTTTGTTAGATGTTTTAATTTCCCATAGATAAACTTAGTGTACTATATTACAATATCAGACATGTTGGTGATTAATTCTGCCATCTCCATGCATTTAGCCAAAATATCCTCACAACTTTGCTGCATACCTATATTTTGTTGTAACAAGACTTTGTTGGGTTAGTTAAATCTATTGTCAGGTATTGCAAATTATGCAGGACTTGGTGATATCAGAAATTTTATAGTTTATCTATAGGACTTCAAGGTTAGTCATTTTCTCTTCTTTTCTTTTGTCTCCTCCTGTTATCTTCTCAGCTGTTTTTGTCCCCGTTTTTTCTTTCTTTCCTTTCTTTTTCTTTGCTTTTCTTTCTTTCTTTCTTTCTTTCTTTCTTTCTTTCTTTCTTTCTTTCTTTCGTTCGTCTTTCAACTCTTTCTTTTTCTGTGGATTGCTGTTAGGTATAGTTTTTGCTACAATGACACAATCAGTGCACTAAGAAGTTCCGATAAGAGGAATCACACACAGTTGTATACAGATATCATTGTCCCAGACACTAGATGACGTTTCAGGTGTCCATGCACGTGGGCTGTCTGCTGGCACACCTCCCAGGAAGGGACAGAAACATTCGCAGATCTGCAGGTGCGGAAAGCAGGCATGTGGGGTTGACATCAGGTGCAAGAGCTTCAAGGGCTGTCTTGAGGCTACCACTCTAGCCTCCTTTTTTCTTCAAGTCACTTGTGCTGCTTCAATAGTTTCTTTACCAAGCATGTTTGATTTTATATTCTTTTGTAGCAATGGTCTTTATCTTTATCCTGAAAGAATTTTGCAGGTCTTTCCCAGAGAGGCAGCATCTGCCAAAGCACTGTGGTGGGCTCTTTTACCTAATGTTGTTACTACCTATTCCTTCATACCCAGTGTCGGGTCTGTCTACCTAATATTGATATATGATGATATTTTATCTTCTGCGTGACATAACCAGCCCTAATACCTAGTCTGGTGCCTAGGCCATAACAACAGCTTTGTATGTGGCAGCTATCATTATTAATAATAATTTTCCATATCAATATTATTTTAGATAAAATATTTATGTAATTTTATGTAGTATTCACTCAAACTACTGTTGGTAGGTAAAAAGCAGTAAGCATAGTGTCTGACATTATCCATTCAGTGTCTGAAAAAGAAAAGATAAAGCACAGTGCTATGAGAAATAAAAGGGTAATGTATATGTTCTTCAACCTGTCCTGTTTTCTACATGCTCAGTGCTATTGCATGCTTTTATCTTCCCTCATTTGGATGGTTTCAGTTGCCTTCCATTTCACATTCATTACTGATTTTGCTCCCTTTAGCCAACATTGCTGGTAGATAAATGTTTATACAATTAAGTTTGATCATGTTACTCCCCTCATTAAAACTTTTAGACAACAGTTCTCAAACTTTACTGCATAAAGTAATCTGGGGTGCTCATTAGATTCTGACGCATTCCTAAAGATACTGGTTCGGGTCCGATATCAGGCCCAGGAAGCTGTATTTAACAAGCACTCCTGATGATTCTGAGAAAAATACTACTTTAGTGGCTCCCGAGCCTGCAGGATAAAGCCATGCCTTGCATTCTTCGTCTTGGACACTTGTGGTTTCAGCAGTATCCACTGTGTGATGCTTCTGCCTTTGTCCTGTTTCACATCTGGCCATTGTTCTGCCAGGAGTGCACCTTCATTGCTCATTACATCTTCCGTGAGGGTTTCCTGGTCACCCGGGGTGGAGTTGGTACTTTCTCCATTGGGTCCCCTTCTTGTGCCTTGCCATCTCTCTTTATGGCACCATTCATCCAACATTATAATAACTTATGTACATGTCATCATCTGTTTTGAGTTCCATGACTAGAAAAACCATTTCTGACTCATCTTGGTACCCTCAGTACCCTGCACAAACACAAGACATAATAGGTGTTACGCAGTTGGGAGAATGAATGAATTAAATATACGAGAATGAGATTCGGAAAGTCTTGATTGTTTTCTGCATTTGTAACTTTATATTTATGATTGTGTAGTGTAAATTTATCACATTGTTTATGTATTTTAGGATGCTTAACTGTAGTATAGAAATGTTTAGAGCAGAAGTTTACCCACAGGAAATAGTGATAGATCTGCTTGGAAAATTTGTAAGTGATTTTCAGAAGAGAAGCCACTTGAAATACTTCTTGCAGGATGAGTAGAAGTATGTATGACTTGAGTGTCAGAAGAGAGATTCAGGAGGGAGCATGATTCTGGCATAAGCATATGCAGAAATACAAATGTCTGAAACTACTTGGTCTTGGAAAGTACAAGTGGTTTGATTTGGCGGAAGTTATAGGGATTGTGGTGAGAGATGAACTTGGAAGGGTAAGCAGCAGTATATCTTGGAGGATGTTTTGTGCTTTGCAGGTAAGCCTGGATTTTATCCTTGGGTTCAACAGAATGTTGAAGTCTCTTAAGCTCGAAAGAAACGTGGTCAGATGGGAGGAAATTAAGACAGAAGAGAGACCAATTAAAGGGATTTGTGGTAATTTTATGACAGAAGAGCTGATTGGCAATTTAAAATAATTTTCCTAAAAAAATTTTAAGGCTAGTCAAGTGAAGCAGTGGGAGTGGAGAAGAAACAAAGAAATCTGTAACTGGTTGTGACCAATTAGTTCTAAACACCACTGCACTTGGACCAGCCAATTTTATACAATTTTCGTAATAGTCTTTGTTCATTCTGTTAGGTACTGTAATAGGTTTAGACTATACAAGGTGAGTAAGACATGATTGGTCCCTGATTTTGAAATGTTCCTGTAGAGTATAGGAAAATGTAAATATCTAGAACAACAAATTATATAAATGTGGCAAAGACATACAAATATGTGATACACAGTAGACATAAAATGTTGTGGGAGTTGAATTCAATAACCTCCTTGGCAGAATTAGTCTCTTTCTCCCACCCCCCACCAATTTACTGGGGGCAATTGACAAATTGTCAATTGTGTATATCCTAGGTGTACAGTGTGATGATTTGATATACATATACTTGTGGAATAATAGGGCTTCCATGGAAGAGAAGGGATTGGAGTGAAGGAAGAGCATTTTGGGAAGGGGAATAAGTAAAAGGATTTATATGTGAGGGGCCATAGTTTTGGTACTAGGGCCTATTTGTTAAAGCTCGGAAGGTATATTTGGTGTCAAACTGTAATGGACTTTGAAAATTGTGCTAAAGGAGTTCACATTTTATTCTAGAGCTTTATTTTCTAATTATTAAAATAATATACATTGATTATATGATTATATACAATCTAAGAAATATGTAGAAATACAAACAAAATGTTCTATGATTCCATCACAAGATTGTAGTTACTATTAATATTTTCACACATTTCTTTCCAGTCACATATATATGTGTGTGTGTGTGTATATATACACACATATATACACACACACACTTTGTATATATATATATACACACACATACTTTGGTCCAGAAAAGTGCAAGTGGTTTGATTTGGTGGAAGTTATAGGGATTGTGGTGAGAGATGAAATTGGAAGGGTAAGCAGCAGTATATCTTGGAGAATGTTTTGTGCTGTGTGTGTGTGTGTGTGTGTGTGTATATATATATACGTGTATATATACACACAAATGTATATACATATATACAGATTTTAAGTGAGATGAAACTATACACACATCCACATGTACACACACACACACCAGTTATGGTTCCAATTTCATGTATTTAATGCTGAAGTATATATATACACACATACACATATATATAAGCATGGCAAGAAAGACTGCTTATATGGGGGTGTGTGTGTGTGTCTGTGTGTATATATACACATCTGTATATATGTATATATATACACCCATATATATACACACATGTATATACACACACACACACACACACATAAGCAGTCTTTCTTGCCATGCTTATATATATGTGTGTGTGTGTATATATATACTTAAGCTTTAAATACTTGAAATTGGAACCATAACTTGTGTGTGTGTGTGTGTGTGTGTGCACATGTGGGTGTGTGTATAGTTTCACTTAAAATTGGAACATGGGTATTTTCCTACATGGTTAGATGTACACATAAAATGTGATTTATAAATACTGCAATATTTATTATATGGCTGTGCATAAATTATTTACTGGTTTCCTTATTGTAGATATTTAGGTGGTTTCCAATTTAAAATATTGGCTACGGTTTCACTGAACATCTTTGAACATAAATCCTTGTCTGTATTTCTGACTATTTAAGATAGGATCCTGGAAATAAATGTATTGGATCAAACAATATCAATCAGAAAGGCTCATGAGGTATTTTGCCAAATTACTCTTTTAAAACTATTTAAATTCATGCCTGCAGTGTATGAGTTTGACTTTCTCTATACTGTTTTTACTGTCTACTGTTTGCTAATAAGTTCATAAGATAAAACATTTATCTTGTGGTCATTTTAACTGTTATTTCCTTGACAACCAATTTGAGCAGGTTTTCCCTATATTCACCCTTTATTTTCACCCTTTAGTTTCTTTTACTGTCTTTGTTCTTCATAGTTTTTTTCTTTTTTCTTTTTTTTTTTCTTTTGGCAATAGTATTCTTATTGCTTTTAAGAAATGTTTGTATTTATTACAACTCTTCATTAGTCCTATTTCTGGAATATTTTGTTCCTATTTTTTAGTTGTCATTTAACATGTTTTTTATCATAGTGAACTTTTAAGTATGTTTAGAAAGTCCACTCTCATCTCAAGATCAGATAGATATTCACTTATGTTTTGTTTAGTTTTAAGAATTTTGTATTGTCTATTTTCTTAATAATTCATGATAATGGAAATTTTTTGGTAGAGTGACATGATTAGATTTTTGCCTCGGAAGGAAGTCTGTGGCTCTTTGGAGGTCACATGTGTTGGAGTAAGAGACCAGGGACAGTGAAACCTGTCTTGAGGAGCAAAGATAAGGGTCTGAATTTCTGTCGTGACAGTGGGATAGGAAGAAAACGGAATGATTTCCAACTGATGAGTCAGGAGGCCCAGCAGGTTTAGTGAGGGGTGGCGATGAGAACGTTAAAAAGCAAGGTAGGTACTGTGGGATCTCCCAATACAAACCATTGGGGATAAAGGATTGAAACTCCTTTAGGAGACTGGTCTGGCTGATGATGGGAAATTAGAAAGCCATCTACATATAGGTGATAGTTCCCATGTGGGAGGATGAATGAGTTATCAGGGCAGCTGCCTGAGAGGGAGAGATTGACAGAGGTAGAAGACTTACCAGGAGGTATTCTCCAGTTAAGTCTTTATTACTCTCCAGGATGCTGTGGAGGCGGCTTTTTATTCTTTCTTTTAGTTCTTTCTCTGTCTCTGTCTCTTTTTCTTTCTGTCTCAGCAAAAAATAACAATGTCATATACTGCAAAGACATTAAGGAAGAGAGGGACTGAAGAATTTTCATTGGATTAGTCTACTACTTTAAGTAAATTTTGCTAAAAGGGACATAAATTTGGCTAGAAGAGGAGAGAAATAGAAAAGGGAGCATGGTCAAAAGATAGCATTTTTTAAAGGATCTAAGTAAACTCTAATATGTTCTTTATTCAGGAAATGGAATCTTTGAATAGGGAGATTGAAGGTAAAATGGAAAAAGGAGGGATATGATGGTTGTAGCAACTTAAAGAATCAGGAGCCATGATAAACGGATTATTCCATCAGGTGGAACAGTAGTTTGTTCTCAGAGACAGGATTTGCTCGCAAATTATTGAAACAAATTTTAATCTGTACTATGAGGAAAGAGACTCCCTGCTTCAATAATAAACTGTTATTTTCTTGGTTTTTAAACTAATTGGCAATTTTATGATTGTTTCAGCATGAAGTTCTTCTAATTGTGTAAGCTGATATGTTACGTGCTGTTGATTGGCAAAGTTAGTATGTTACTATTCATGATACAGGTTCCTAGAAGGACAGCTTAATAATCATGTTAATTCCTCTGATTATTTATTGCTTATTAATTAATGTATGAAATTAAGCACTTTTAATTATAATTATCTTTTAAAAATATTTATTACAGGGAAATTTACCTAAATATTCTCATAACTCCCTGATGGTTCAAGCAATAAAGACAAACCTAACAGACCCGGACATACATGTGCTATTCTTTGATGTGGAAGCGTTGATTATTCAACTCCTGACTGAAGAAGCCTCTAGGCCGAATACTGCGCTTATTTCCCCAGAGAATTTGCAAAAAGCATCTGGCAGTTCAGACAAAGGGGGCTCTTTTTTAACTGGAAAACGGGCAGCAGTTCTCTTCCAACAAGTGAAAGAAACGATCAAAGAGAACATCAAGGAACACCTCCTTGATGATGAAGAGGAGGATGAGGAGATAATGAGGCAGAGAAGGGAAGAAAGTGATCCTGAATATCGGTCCAGCAAATCAAAGCCATTGACCCTATTAGAATATAATTTAACTATGGACACTGCAAAGCTGTTTATGTCCTGCCTTCACGCCTGGGGTTTGAATGAAGTACTGGATGAAGTTTGCCTGGATCGCCTTGGAATGCTGAAACCCCACTGCACAGTATCGTTTGGTCTCTTGTCAAGAGGAGGCCATATGTCACTGATGCTGCCGGGTTATAATCAGCCTGCTTGTAAACTGTCACACGGGAAATCAGAAGTGGGAAGGAAGCTGCCAGCGACTGAGGGAGTAGGAAAGGGAACTTACGGAGTGTCCCGTGCTGTCACCACACAGCATCTCCTGTCTATCATTTCTTTGGCAAATACTTTAATGAGTATGACCAATGCAACTTTTATTGGTGATCATATGAAGAAGGGTCCTACCAGGTGTGACCATGATAGTTTGATTTTATTAAGTTTCAAAAAAAGAAACCTGTTTTATTTTTTCATTGTTGATTACTCTTTTTTGGCTCTACACAATTTTATTACATTAGTGTCATCTCAGTTTTTTCCTTTTTACATTTTAAAACACCAGTTTCAAAATGCCTGGTTAAAACATAATAAAATTATACTATTTTATGTATATGTTGGCATACTTAGATGTTATTTTTTAAAAATTTGGATTGAGGGAGGTAGTCATATAGACTAGCTCTCGTAAATATAATTATGAAATTGTATATGTACTTGAAGTTTGCCCTAATATTCAATTCAAAATATATATTTGAGGCTGGGCATGGTGGCTCACACTTGTAATCACAGCACTTTGGGAGGCTAAGGCAGGAGGATCACTTGAAGCCAGTAGTTTGAGACCAGCCTGAGCAACATAGTGAGACCCTGCCTCTACAAAAATAAAAATAAAAAAAATTAGCTGGGCATGGTGGTTACATGTATGTAGTCCCAGCTACTTGGGGGGCTGAGGTGAGAGGGTTGCTTGAGCCTGGAAGTTCATGGCTGCAGTGAGCCATGATTGTGCCACTGTACTCCAGCCTAAGCAACAGAGTAAGACTCTGTCTCCAAAAGAAAAAATAAAATAAAATTGTGTATTTGGTTAAATGCTTCTTCCCATTGTAACTTTTATGTAATGATTGGCATGTGTTCAGAGATTTGGCTTCAGAATTTTGTGAGAAGTATAGTCAGAATTTTCAATAGAGAAAGAAAACTTTTAACATGCAGAATACTATTTTAATATTTCTAGAATACTTAGACTCAATTTGTCTTTTATGGAGGCAACTTTTATTATACTCTAGTGAGCATTTACCATATGAAGAATTAAAAACAATTCTAACAAATACTTATATAGCACTTACTCTGTGTCGGTCTGTGTTGTAAGTACTTTACAAAAACTAACTTGTTAGTGCCCTTAACCCTATAAGGTATGTACTTTTATTATCCCTTTATTACAGATAACAAAACTGAGACACAGAGAGATGATGTAATGTGCCTAAAGTAACATAGCTAGTAAGTGGTAGTGTCAGAATTCACAACTGAAACAGTATGCCTCTACGGTCCAAGATTTCTTAATGCCTAAAGACTGTTTTCAGGTTTTTGGGCTGAATGCTTTTAATCTATCTTTCTGTGAATTCACTTGGACTAGTGCTGTGGAGTAGGCTGAAATATCAGCATCTGAATATTAAAGAACAAAGGGTTAAGTACAATGTTAGAAAATATTTCTTTTTTTTTTTTTTTCTGTCGCCCGGGCTGGAGTGCAGTGGCCGGATCTCAGCTCACTGCAAGGTCCGCCTCCCGGGTTTACGCCATTCTCCTGCCTCAGCCTCCCGAGTAGCTGGGACTACAGGCGCCTGCCACCTCGCCCGGCTAGATTTTGTATTTTTTAGTAGAGACGGGGTTTCACCGTGTTAGCCAGGATGGTCTCCATCTCCTGACCTCGTGATCCGCCCGTCTCGGCCTCCCAAAGTGCTGGGATTACAGGCTTGAGCCACCGCGCCCGGCCGAAAATATTTCTTAAACTAATATAAAGCACAAATTGTACATGTCAGATTTTTACTTGCTAATCATTTACTCATTTGAAATGGAAAACGTTAATAGGTCCAAACCAAAATAATCTTTCTGGAATGGTAAATTGAAAATGTTCTATATATGTTTGTTTTGTGATTTGTTTAGAAGTAGAAAATTTTTTATTTTAAATAGTTCTGGAAACATGATGGTGTCAAAATATATCTTGTATTTTTTTTCTTCTTTTTTAAGGCCACCTAGACCAAGCACCCCAGACCTTTCTAAGGCAAGGGGTTCCCCTCCAACTTCCAGTAATATTGTGCAAGGACAGATTAAACAAGGTAAAATTAAATCTTATTAAGTAATTGACATGACATTTCAGCTCTAGAAACTGAGGAGGCAGAGCTAATGTATAATCATAATATTTGTTTGTCTTGGATTGTTAAAAGAGAGAAAAGTTGTTATATTCCAGATGTAAATATGGATAATTAAGATGTCAGTTAAGAATAAATCAGATTTATTTAGAAAGTGATAAATGAACATATTTCAAATAATTGTATTATACTGTCTTTGGCCTAATTTTTATATATTAGGGGCACCTTAACTTGACAACAGTAGTGTTTTAAATGTGTGTATCTTGAGTTTAAAAGTTATATGTATTTTAAACTACATTTAGAAATGCTTAAGTTCATAGTTCCACACTATAGCTCATCTCCTGCCGTTTTCCCATAGTTCATGTGTTGTGATTCACAAGTGGAAATCCTTGTTAAACTATTCTTTTTATCTTTTCTTTTTATTTAAGTCATTATATACCTTAACTTTCACCTATACTTTGCTTTTCGTTAGGAGATAGAAGAGAAGAAAGGTTGAGTTTCATTTCCTTTACTAATAATTCCTACATATTCCTGAGTATAATTAATAAATATACTTAGATGTATCTGTGTATATCTTTTATATTCCTATTAAGACTGACAAATGAGCTAATCAAGAGAGTTGGGGAGTTATGTCTACTTAGAGAACTTTCCTTTAGGCAAAGAGTTAATACTGACTCTTCACAGAATGTGATAGAGAAAAGTAAAGAAGTAAGCAACAGATGGGTTCATGTAGGTTCTGCTTATAAATGGTGGCATACTGGCATTTTTCTCCCCAGTACTTTTTTTTAAGTTTCAAAGAGTCAAACAGTAGTTTACAAGGTTTGTTAAACAGTAGACCCCCAACTTTATATCTGTAGTTGTCCCCTTCCACAGGACAAGTACTTTTATCTGTCTTAGCTGATTATTTGAGACTTACTTTAACATCCTTAAATGGTGTGCTTGATTTTCAGCATTAGGCACTGTCAGGTGGTTCTCATTATGGAAGATAAACTCCCACACTTTCTATACCATTCCTATCCATCATTTCCAACCCCACATGGTCACCCTTCTCATTTCCCTGACCCTAGGCACATCACCATGCCTGACTAATTTTTTCTATTTTTGGTAGAGATGGGGTTTTGCCATTCTGCCCAGGCTGGTCTTGAACTCCTGAGCTCAAGCAGTTCACCCACTTTGGCCTCCCAAAGTGCTGGAATTACAGGCGTGAGCCGTTGCATCTGGCCAATTAAATTTCTTTGTAGATGATAGTATGTTTCTGGGCTGTTTGATTCCATTGATTGATTTGTCTAGCCTTGTGTCTTAATTACTGTTGCTCTGTAATGAGACTTGATATTCAGTAGATGAAATCTTACCACCTTCTTCTTTTTAAAGTGTGTCTTGGCTATTTTTGTCCCTTTGAATTGCAATATAAATTTTAGAATCAGTTTCTCAATTGCCACAGAAACCTGTTGTGATTTTAATTGCAGTTATATTGAATTTAGATAAGTTTGGAGATAATTAATATCTTTATGGGATTCACTCATTATACATCAACTTGATATGTCTCTACATTTATTTAGGTGTTCTTTATCTATCATAACTATAGTTTTATGTGTACAGGTTTTATATATATTTTTAGATATATAACATTTATATATCTAAATATTGGATTCGGATATTGGATTTAAAAAATTTTCTTTCTTAACTGGTAATGTTTAACTATTTTTCATTTCTGTGCCCTAGTATTGAAATGCAGTTGATTTTTGTATACTAATATTGTATCAAGCAATCTTGCTCAATTCACCTATTAATTAAAATAATTTATCTGGGGATTCCTTTGAATGTCAGGGTAATCATATGAGATAACCTTTTCTATTCCCAGTCTTAAAGGGAAAACTTTTAAACCTTTCATAATTGTGATATTTCCTGTGTGCTTTTATAGATGTTAAGAAACTAGTTACCTTTTATTCCTTCTTTGCTAATGTTTATCATTAGTGTATTTGGATTTTATCATACCTTTTCTTTTTTTTTTTGAGATGGAGTCTCGCTCTGTCGCCCAGGCTGGAGTGCAGTGGCCTGATCTCAGCTCACTGCAAGCTCCGCCTCCCGGGTTCGCGCCATTCTCTTGCCTCAGCCTCCCAAGTAGCTGGGACTACAGGCGCCCACCAACACGCCCGGCTATTTTTTTTTGTGTTTTTTAGTAGAGACGGGGTTTCACCGTGTTAGCCAGGATGGTCTCGATCTCCTGACCTCGTGATCCGCCCATCTCAGCCTCCCAAAGTGCTGGGATTACAGACTTGAGCCACCGCGCCCGGCCTTATCATACCTTTTCTACATTGATTGAGATGATTGTGTAACTTTTAATTTTCCTGTATTAATGTGGCAAATTTAGAACATAAATACAATATTGCATCCTAGAATAAAACCAATTTTGTTGTGATGTATTATTGTCTTATAAATTATTGTATTTGATTTATTTTATTTTTTTTTATTTAGGAAAACTTTTTTTTCTGATGTTAGAAGCTTTCAGATTATTTCGGTTACAAAAACTTGAGTTGTGGAATGTTTTCTTTTTTTTCTATTTTCATGAAGAGTTTGTATAAGATTGGCAACGTTTCTTTCATGAATTCAAACTCTAGATTTAAATTTGCTGGATTTAGATCTAGAGTTTTCTTTGTAGGCAGTTTTTCATTCTGGGTTCAACTTATCTCATTGTTTGACTTTTCAGATTTTGTTTCTTTGGTGTCAGTTTTGTTAAGTAGTACATATTTAGGAGTTTCTCTGATTCTAAATTTTCAAATATATTGACATTTGAGATTATAATATTGTCTTTTAATCTTTCTGGTGTCTGTGGTATGTCCTTATTTTTATTCCAGATTTTAATAATTTATGTCTTCTCTCTTTTGCTTCATCCGTCTTACCAGGGGTTATCAATCTTATTAGTCATTTTAATGAACTCAATTTGACTTTATCTTTTCTAGTGCATATTTTTCCCCACTTCCTTAAATTCTGCTCTTTATTTACATCTTCCTCCATTTTTTTGGATTCAATGTGCTAGGTTTTTTTTTTTTTACTTCTTAAGATAGATGGCTATGTACTGATTTTCAGCCCTTCTTTCTTTTGTGTGTGTGCCAAAAATCGTATCACCTGTGAATAAAGATAATTTTACTTCTTTTCAATTAGTATGCATTTTATTTTATTTTTCTTACCTTATTACACATGTTAGGACTTCCAGAATGATGTTGAATTGAAAAAGGTAGAGCAGACATTCTTGCCTCATTCCCGATCTGAGGGATAAAGCATTGAGTCTTTCACTGCTGAGTATAATGTTAGCTGTGAGTTTTTCTTCGATGTTTTTTTTTTTTTTTTTTTCGAGATAGAATCTCGCTCTGTTGGCCAGGCTGGAGTGCAGTGGCTC
>NW_016809830.1:5425804-5478757 GCF_001698545.2 Rhinopithecus bieti | reverse complement strand
TTTTTTTTGAGATGGAGTCTCGCTGTGTTGCCCAGGTTGGAGTACAGTGGCGCGATCTCGGCTCACTGCAAGCTCCACCTCCCAGGTTCACACCATTCTCCTGCCTCAGCCTCCCGAGTAGTTGGGCCTATGGGCGCCCGCCATCACGCCCGGCTAATTTTTTGTAATTTTAGTAGATTTGGGGTTTTAACGTGTTAGCCAGGATGGTCTCCATCTCCTGACCTCGTGATCCTGCCGCCTTGGCCTCCCAAAGTGCTGGGATTACAGGCGTGAGCCACCGCACCAGGCCTTCTTTGATGTTTTTTATCAGGTTGAAAAAGTTCCGTTCTATTCTTACTTTGTTGAGATTTTTAAAATTATGAATAGATGTTAGATTTTATTCAGATGATTTTGTGCATCTATTGAAATGATTATTTGATTTTGTCTTTTCTTAATAAGACAAAATATATTGACTTTTGAGTTTTAAAACAGCCTTGCAATATAGACCACATTTTGAATTACCAGTTTTATAGTTTGTTAGGTACAATTTGCTAAAATTTTGTTAAGGGTGTTCATGTGTATGTTCGTGAGGAAGTTTGGTCTTCAGTTTTCAATTCCATTAATAATGCCTTTGTCCAGTTTTGCTGATAGGATAATGCTGGCCTCACAGAATGGATTCGGAGGTAGCCCCTTTCCCTGTATTTTCTGGAAGGGTGTGTGTAGATTGTTCATTCTTCCATATTTGGTTGATCTAATTCACTAGTGAAAGCCCAGGAGTTTTCTTTATGGGAAGGTTTTTAACTACAGATTTAAAAGTACTCTAGATATAGGGCCATTCTGCTTGTTTTTAAAAATGTCTACTTGGGTGAACTTTGATCATTTGTGTCAAATTTATCATCAAAAAGTTGTGCGTACTCTTTTATTTTCCTTTTACTATCATATTTGTAGGATTTGAAATTATATTTACTCTTTCATTTCTGTTATTCATAATTTGTGTTTTTTCCTGTTTTCTTGGTCAGTCTGGCTTGTAGCTTAGCAATTTTATGGATCTTTTCAAAGAACCAGCTTTCTATTCATTGATATCTATTATTTTTCTATTTCATTGATTTTTGATTTGATTATTATTCATTTTTTCCATTTTAAATGTGCTCTTGTTTTTTAGTTTCTTAAGGTAAAAGCTGCGATCATTGATTTAAAACCTTTCTCCTTTTCTAATATAGGCATTCAATGCTACAAATTTTCCCCTAGGTATTATTTTAGTGGCATTACACACACTTTGCCATATTGTACCTTTAATTTTCCTTTTGATTTTTTTTCTTTTACCCATGGATAATTTAGTAATGCGTTAATAAAATTTCCAAACACTTGGGGATTTTCCTAAGATCTGTCTGTTACTGGTTTTCGTTTTATGGTCAGATACTGTATTTTGTGTGGTTTGAATCCTTTGGCTTTTTTTTCAATTGATTGTGTTTATTTATGGTCCAATAAAATTGCATACATTTATAGTATACAACATGATGTTTTGATACATGTGTACATTGTGGGATGGCTAAATCAAGCTAATTAACATATCTATGACCTCATATATGTATCATTTTATGTGTGTGTTGAGAACAGTTAAAATTACTCACTTAAAATTACTCCCTCGGCAAGTTTTAAGTATGTAATACATTGTTACTAACTATAGTCACCATGTTGTACAATATGAATCCTTTTGAATTTATTGAGACTTGTTTTGTGGCCCCAAATATAGTCTGTCTTGGTAAATATACTGTGTGTGCTTCAGAAGAATGTATATTCTGCTGTTGTTGGGTGAAATATTTTGTGACTATCAGTCAGGTCAAGTTGCCTGTGTTCAAGTTTAGTGTATACTTGCTGATTTTTCTGCCTGCTTGCCTTTATCAATTAAATAAGGATATTGAATCTGCAGCTATAATTATGGGTTTGTTTATTCCTTCTTACATTTGTATCCCAATTTTTGCTTCATGTATTTTGAAGCTCTGTTATTAGGTGCATAAACCTTTGGAATTTTTATTTCTTCTTGATTATTTGACTCTCATCATTATGAAATGACCTTCTTTATCCTTGGTAATATCCTTTGCTCTGAAATTTACTTTGTTTATAATAATAGAGTAATTTCAGCATTTTTGGCTACTGTTATCATAGTATAACATTTTATCATCCTTTTAATTTTTACCTATTTGGCTCTTTAAGATGTGTTTCTTGTGGGCAGCATATAATGGGTCTTATTTTTTAATCCAGTCTGACCTACTTTTTACTTGAGATGCATAAGCCATTTACATTTAATGTGATTGTTGATATGGTTAGGTTTGAATCTGTTATTCTGCTACCTTATTTTTCTCTTTGTTGCGTTTATTTTTTGTTCTTTTTCTTTTTCTGCTGTCTTTTAGACTAATAAAATTTTGTATGATTCCATTTTATCTCCTTTATGGTTTATAAGCTAATTTTTAATTTTATTATTTTAGTAGTTTTTTAGAGTCTGTAGTCTGTGTCTCAGTTATCACAGTGTACATTCAAGTGGTATTATACTATTTAACATTTAATATAAATGTTAAACCTTATTGTATTAGCATTTGTCATCTACTGGTCTTTATGCTACTGTTGTCCTGTATTTTACTTTTATATATGTTATAAACCTCACAAATTATTCTTATGATTTGTGTTTAATAGTAATTATATTTTAAAGAGACTGAAATAGGGAAAAATACATATTTATCCATGTAGTTACCTTTTTTGGTATTCTACATTCCTTTGTGTAGGATTTTTATCTGGTATAATTCTTCTTCTAACAAGAGGACTTACTTTAAGCTTACTTTAAGCTTTCTTTGTATGTGTGTATGTATCTATTTATTTATTTAACTTTAAGTTCTGGGATCCATGTGCTGAACATGCAGGCTTGCTACATGGGTACACATGTGCCATGTTGTTTTGCTGCACCTATCAACCCGTCATCTAGGTTTTAAGCCCCACATGCTAAGCTTTCTTTTAGTGAGGATCTGCTCTTCAAATTTTTGTACATTTGAAAACATCTTTGTTTGTCTATGTTTTGAAAGCTTCTTTTTTTTTTTTCTGGTATAGAATTCTAGGTTGACTTTTTATATCTTTTAATACTTTGAAGATGATATTCTGTTGTCTTCTTGTTTGCATTAGTTCTTTTTTTTATTATTATTATACTTTAAGTTCTAGGGTACATGTACATAACGTGCAGGTTTGTTACATATGTATATTGTGCCATGTTGGTGTGCTGACCGCATCAACTCATCAGGCACCCATCACTCGTCGTTTACATAGTATAACTCCATGCATCTCCCCCTCCCCTCCCCGTGATAGGCCTGGGTGTAAATGTTCACCCTTCCCGAGTCCAGTGGATTCTTGTTCAGTTCCACTATGAGTGAGAACATGCGGTGTTTGTTTTCTGTTCTTGGGATAGTTTGCTGAGAATGATGTTCCGTGCATCCATGTCCCTACAGATCAATCATCCTTTTTTTATGCTGCATAGTATTCCATGGTGTATATGTGCCACATTTTCTTAATCTAACAAGATCTGATGGCATTCTTTGTTCCTCTAACTGTAACATTACTAATCTTGGTGCTTTTAAGATTTTCTATTTATCACTGGTTTCGAGCAGTTTGATTATGTGATTCTTCAGTGTAGTGTTCTTCATGTTTCTTGTGGTTGGGGTTCATGGAGTTTATTAATTTTGAAAAATTTTCAATAATTATTTCTTCAAATATTCATTCTGCCCTTTCCTCTCTCCTGTCTCTAAGGGACTCAAATTACATGTACATTAGGCTGATTGAAGTTGTTTGACCTATCACAGTGCTTTTTTATTTCTGGATTATTTGTCCTCTCTGTGTTTTGACTGAGATAGTTTCTATTGCAACATCTTCAAGTTTATTAGTCTTTTCTCAGCAATGTGTAATATGCCATTGGTCCCATCCAGCGCACTTTAAAAATTTATTTATTTATTTTTTATAGAGACAGTGTCTTGCTATGTTGCCTAGGTTGGTCTTGAACCCCCAGGCTCCAGCAACTTTCCCTGTCTTGGCCCCTCAAAGTGCTGGGATTGCAGGCATGAGTGACCATGCCCGGCTGTCATCCAATGCACTTTAAATCTCAGACATTGTGATATGTGTCCACAGAATTTTGATTTGGATCTTAAAATTTTTGTTTTCCTTGTCTCTACCTAACTGCTTTGAATACATGAATTGCAGTTATAATAAATGTTTTAGCACCCTTCACTGATAATTTTGATAGCTCTGTCAGTTCTGGGTTGGTTTAAATTAATTCTTCTCCTCCTTGTGGACTGTGCTTTCCTGCGTCCTTGCATGTTTGATAATCTTAGATTAGATGGAAGATGTTTGAATTTTGCCTGTTTGGGTACTGGGCACTTTTGTGTTCTTAAAAATCTTGAGCTGTGTTATGGGATGCAGTTATGTCATGTGGAAACAGTTTCCTTTTCTTTCCTGGTCTTGCTTTTATGACTTGTTAGGTGGATTTGGAGCAGTGTTCTAAGATGAATTACTCCCCATTACTGAGGCCAGACCTTCCAGAATATTCAATGTCCTGTGAATTATGAGGTTTTCCATTTAGGCTGTTGGGAGCAGGCACTGTTTCTGGTCCTTTAGATGTTTTCCCCCCACCTTGAGTAGTTTCTTTAGAGACATGTACTGATTGGTATTCTGCTGAATACTTGAGGGAGATCCTCTGAAGAACTTTGATCTTTGCAGCTCCCTTCTCTCTGTCCATTGAATTCTAGCTGGCCTGATTTCCTGAGACTCTCAGCTTCGTCTCCTGAACTCAGGGAAACTGCTGGGCTGCTCACTTTGTTCTCCACGTAGCTTCACCTAGGAACTCTCTTAAGCCAATAAGCTGGGGTAATCATAGGGTCCTAGGGCTCACGTTGCTTGTCTCCCATCTCTCAGTCCTTCATTGCATGATGCCCAGTGGCTTGAAAACCATTGTTTTATACATTTCATCTTTTTGTTTGTCTGTTTTTGGTTGTTTTGGGCTGGATTGCAAATCTGTTTCTTGTTACTCCATCTTGGCCAGAAGTGGAAGTTCCTTTCCCTTTATTTAAAGATGTTCCAAATATCTATTTTTTTTGAAAGTAAAAATTATTTGTATATATGGAGTTGTGATATTTTTAGAGTGTTATTACTGGTGAAAATGGAAACAGGCTCATATTGGCAAGGGACTTGTTTAACGTATTCTTAGTAATAGTAGTATGATTAGGACACAGCCAGCGCTTTTAGACTCTAGATCCTGTGCTTTTTCTGCAATAGTATATGTTTTATTTTTCCAAATTCACTGGAAATATTTTACAGGATATACTCAGCAAATCAGTGGCAGGACGATTCATTTAAGTTTGACTTCTGTTAGAGATATTATTTGTTATCCTCCTCATCATCTTCATTATGGTTCTTAGCAGTTGGTGATTCTTCTTGAATTACATTTTTCCTTCTCTGTAATCATAGTAGATAGAAACATTCTCATATAATTTGTGACATTGTCATGATGCATTATATATTCACCACCATGAGAGGTGTTAGATTTGCTCACCTGGTCAAGTCTGAAGATTTTAAAGTTGGAACACTTTAATATTGCTTCTCTCAGAAAAGCATTGAGTTTTGAGAACAGTGAGGAAGGTTTTGAAAATTGGGTCTTTTTTAAAAAAAAGCATTTATTTAAGGCAATAGAATCAGGAATTTTCATTTGGAAAGCACATACGCTTTTCTTCTAAAGTAAATGAAGGCCAGCAGTTCCTACTGAGAGAGAGCTACATAGTAAAATACTTTAGAATACCATTATGAAGTTCACTTTCTATGTTAGTATTGGAATAAATATATAGTGTAATTGTTTTCTCAAAAATATTTATTAAGTTCTTTTTGTCTCCTAACAACTCTGTTAGGGAGGTTAGAGAGATTGGTCTGACGTATACTCTCTTGAGTAGTATATATCTAGTTGATAACATGACCATAAATAACCAATTTAGGGTTGGAAGTGGTAAGAGATACAAAGGGCTCTGAGTTCTCTAAGGTTTCAGCAGTTAGAGCATTATTTCGTCATTTTTCTACTCTGGCTTTTCTTAGCTTGGTTTGCTTTTAAACATTTTCCTCTTATGTTTTTTATTTCCTGACTTCCTCTACTGTGCACATCGATTCACGATGTCTTTTTAAGTTGTATTGCAAACATGAATATGCGTCTTTTCAATAAGCTGTCACTTGCATGTTGGGTAATACTTGTTCAGCTGCCAAATAATCTACATGAAGTAAAGACTTCAGCTGGGGATTGGAACTTTCATAGATATTTGGGTTTGATAATAAAGATAGTTTAGATGGTTCAGCTTATATAATTTTCCATAACCAATATTAGGGCACTTCATTGGAAAATAGTGTCTTCACAAGAGGTTTGTTTTGCCTAACAGTGGACTTGTTCATTCAATGTTTGTCAATAATTAACATTTACCGTCAGTTGTCTACTTTTTTTTATACAGTTTATTTTTTTTTGACGTTCAATTTTGTGGTTTATGAAACATGCTACTTGAGAAAAAGAGGTCAGAGGTATCAAATAACCACACTTTCATTCAGGGCAAATATAGCCCTAAGTCTGCTCATGGCTTTACGATTTTCTACTTTTTCTTTTTTCCTTTGAGACAGAGTCTCACTCTGTTGTCCAGGCTAGACTGCAGTCTGGTCATGGCTTACTGCAGCCTCGACCTCCTGAATAGCTGGGACTATAGTCAAAGGCCACCATGCCCAGTTAATTTTAAATTTTTTGTAGAAATAGAGTTTCACCATATTGCGCAACCTGGTTTCGAACTCCTGAACTCAAGTGATCCTCCCACCCCAACCTCCCAAAGTGCTGCGATTACAGGCGTAAGCCTCTGTACCTGACTGTTCTACGTTCTAATGTACTGTATTTCTCTCTATTCGTTAATCTCATGACATAAGTCTCTGGTCTGTGTCTCTCGTGCTTATCTTGATTGTGACCATATCTTTATGTTTAGTAGTTGCATCTTTACTCAGTGGGAGGTGCCCAAGCAAATTTAAGCAATGTAAAGTTTAAGATTATGTTATGTTCTTCGCAACTTTATTTTTCAGAAATGAGTTCAGTTTAGGATGTCTAACCTTAGAAGTAAGAGGTAGTCCTTGTTAAATTATCTCAGAAAAGAGTTACATAAATTAACCAATAGTTTAATCGCTATTCTTTTCCAGGATTTATAGAGAAATAAACAGTACTTAACATAGAGTTCATATATCATATTAAGGAATGGATCTGAGAATCCCTTAAAATTTTGTGTGTTTGACCTTCTGTGCCTTTATTTTTTTTAATTGGTGTACACTTTTGTTCTGCTGTGGAAGCTCAAAGGGTAGGGACATTTTTTTTTCTGCTTTGTTTAGTGATTTATCCCATGAGCTTGGAACAGTGGCTGATACATAGAAGGAGCCCAACAAATATTTACTGAATGAATGAATCTATAGATAACCTTCTCTTTATGTTTCTGGAGTCAATATGTCAATATTGGTGCTGAGGCTATAAGGGCTGACAAATCTCTGCCCTCAAGGTGCTTATTATGTCTATTGGAGAAAATGCACAGGAGTGCAATTTATGATAATATTTTAATTGGTTATTATATGCTTTTCTAGACAATGAGTGCCTTGAGGGCAGACACTTTGTCTAATCTTTGTGCGTTTTTGTGTGCTTAGCCCAATACTGACATATAGTAATTGTCACTTATTTAGTGTTCAGTGAAGTAGAAAATTTTAATAGCCTTCATATACTGAATTCAAGTTAGTGTTTATGTTATACATTTGTCTTTTACAATAATGAATTCTCTCCCCATCGTTCTTGGTCTTAGAGAACTCATTGGTTTATTTTGGATATTAGTAATGAGGGAAACCTTTTACAAAACCTTTGTCTGTTTTTTGACTTTTTGATTTGAGTTATAGGCCAAGGTAAAATTTTCATCACACCTGTGTTTATTACACTTCTGATATAATCCAGTGGTGATCTACAGGTGAAGTAGCATGACTGTATTTTTTAAAAAACATTGTGAGCACCTTCATATGTTGTCTTGTGTACCTGTTGTTTGTCAGCGTGCCATCTTGGGCTGCTAATTCATTCTGCTCTGGTAAGTCCTTACGTTTCTGCTGCCTGCACCTTTGTACGGCCCTATTGCCCTAGTTTTTTGTGTTCTTCTTTTATGGTGTTTTAAGGATATCCTTTTTTTTCCTCCCTAAGAATGTTTGGACATTGCATTTCTATATAGTTTCTATATGTGTTCAGTTGGTGATTTCCTATCTAATGGAGAGGGTCTAGATTATTAATGAGTTGATCACAAATAAGGTTTTCATATATTGTTTGCATCAGCACCATGATGAATGGTATTAATGAATTTATAACATGACTAAATATATTTACTTAGTACATACCATGCTCTTTCCTCTGTGTTTTTCATTTATTGACTACAACAACTGACCCAAACAATTATGCCCATATTGCCCAAGAACTCTGCAGTGACTTTTTAGGATAGGAATTTGTTTATGAAATGCAGTGTCCAGAAGTACCAATAACACCAAAACGTTAACATTGTGTAAGTAGTATATTTGAAATTATCATAGCTGCTAATATAATTGCTTTTGTCATTAGTTTCCAAACGCATCTCTGTTTCATGATCATAGTACTTAAATGATGTTCATTTTCTCTGTATGGTTTCTTGTAACATTTGGACCAACTTTAACAGTTTCATTAGTTACATATAAGGAGGAAAAATGTTATTGGCCTTCTTAATAGTAACCATAAGCTAAAGAGAGGACGACGGAGATTGGTCAGGAGATGTATGTTTCTTAAAAATGTGGAAGAAAGGTGGAGCGTGGTGGCTCATGCGTTTAGTCCTAGCAATTTGGGAGGCTAAGGTAGGCAGATTGCTTCAATCCAAGGGTTTGAGACTCGCCTGGGTGACATGGCAAAACCCCATCTCTACAAAAAAAAAAAAAATACAGGCCGGGCACGGTGGTTCACGCCTATAATCCTGGCACTTTGGGAGATCAAGGTGGGCGGATCACCTGAGGTCTGGAGTTTGAGACCAGCCTGACCAACATGGAGAAACCCCATGTCTACTAAAAATACAAAATTAGCTGGGTTTGGTGGTGCACACCTATGTACCCAGCTACTCAGGAGGCTGAGGCAGGAGAATCGCTTGAACCCAGGAGGCGGAGGTTGTGGTGAACCGAGACCATGCCTTTGCACTCCAGCCTGGGCAACAAGAGTGAAACTCCATCTCAAAACAAACAAACAAACAAACAAACAAACAAAAACTACAGAAATTACCTGGGTGTGATGGTATGCACCTGTAGTCCCAGCTATTCAGGATGCTGAGGTTGGGAAGATGGCTTGAGACTGGGTGGTTGAAGCTGCAGTGAGCTGTGATCACACCACTACACTCCAGCCTGGGTGACAGAGCAAGACCCTGTCTCCAAAAAGAAAAAAAAGACAATTTTTGCATTTTTAGACTCCTGAATGCAAACTATCAGTCAAATAAAAAGGCAGAATAATGGCAATTTCAGACACTCATAGTCTTAAAAAATTACTATTACTACATCCTTTTCTCAGCGAAGTTTTGCAGGATGTGCTCCATCAAAATAAAGAAGTAAACCAAGGAAAAATAAAACATGGGGCTCAGGAACTGGTGAAGCCATTGCGGGGAGCACTACGGGGAGCACTTTTGACCCGACATGGTCATCAGTGAAGGATGACAGTGAAGGAAAGTCTCAGGATGGCAGCCATGTGGCAGATATGAGCAGGGCTGTGAGATGGCTTCCAAAGAGATGGTTCATGGGAAAATGACACTGCTCTGTGGAAAATCATTGAGAAGCTGTTGAGGGGTTTAACTTAGAAGAAATAGGTACATAGAAAAGAAGGCGAATGGGGAGGAAATATAATTTTAAATTCGTAAAATCCCCAGCAAGGTGTCCAAGGAAAGAAGTATGATCTTAGTAAGTTATTTGAGTCAACATTGAACATGATTTCCATAGAGATAGAGATATTTATCTGTATATATAAATGATTATCATATAGAGATATATATCATAAAAATATATCTATATATTAGAAAAATCTATATCCCAATATATTTATATTGGGAGTAAAGGAAAGGAGATAGGTTACGAGATATGGTTTGGCAAAGTTAAATCATCTTCCACAGTATTGGTGGAAACCAATAGCTAATGTTTAGTAGATTTGGTAAAGCAAGAAATTGCAGGATTAGCATATTATTTAGTGATAGGGAAGTAAATGCTGTAAGAAATAGTTAACATGTTTGAAAATGATTTCCTGTCAGAAGCCATACTTGGGGATGGGGCAGATGTTATTAAAAAGCTCAAAATGAGCTTTTTAATACTGTTTGACTCATTAAAAGTGTGCTTATGTTATTGCCCTTTATGTTGCATGAGCTGCCAATTCTATTGGACATATTAAAATATGCAGAATTAAAGCATAGTGCCTTCTTGTATAATAACAAAATAACAAAATAGCTCTAGCTTATTGGACATATTTTGCAGATTAATTTAATGAGGCACCGTTCCTGAAATAGAAATAGGACCCCTTATGAAGGCACTTTTGTTTTTATCTGGGTCTGGTGGTACGATGCTAAAGGATAGCATTGTAATGGGGCTCTAAGACACAGTCTTTATGATTACTACACATATGAGGTTGGAGGCTTCCTTTCTTTAAAGAGGAAGTTTTTTTTGATCATTCATTACTAAGGTATTTGTTTTCTAACCTTCTAGTCATGATAATAGTTAAATGTATTGGTATAGCTTTTGTAATCTTTTGGCATTAGGAAATATCGAATGGGAATTTTCAGATAACAAAAGGAATTGAAAGGAGAATTAGAATTTTCTTGCCAATATTGCCTTCATAGCGAAGTTAGTGTATTAATTATGGCAATTCTGTGAAGCATGGAGATATGATACATTATGCATAATGAAACAGGTTGTTGCATTATCTAATTTTGTACCTCAAAAAGTCAGGCATTAAAAAAGAGGCAATGAAAGCTGAATTAATGATTTATCCAAATGTTTCATGTTGATTTAAAAGATGGCTAAAATGCCCATCTACCTAAAACATAAAAGTGTTAACACAAAAGAAAACTTACAAAAAGCCAAATGTTGCTTTATAGCATCTGGACTAGATGCAGACTCAGTGCCGAATGCCTTTATGTTAAGTACGTGGTGGTTAATTCTACATTTCTTAATTTCTAATTTTTTCATGTTTTCTCTTTCATCTCTTTCTTCTCTTTCTTCTTCTCTCCCCTCACCCACCCTCTCCGTGACATCATGATTATCATGAAATACTTTAAAAGGACTCATCATTAAATAATTTTTTTCTTTTTTTAGTATTAAGCTTTGAAAAAAACTTACTTTTTAAAGCATTGCATTTGTTTGTACTTAAAACTTTTTTTTCTCTGAAAAATGTATTGAAAAGGACTACTTGTGTATATGTGCTAGGAAGATAATGCGATTTATACCAGTATGTATGGAGCACTTACCACCCCAAGTATGTTAACTTTCTGTCCTATAAATATTGTTATCACAATGGGAGTAGTTTAGAATCAAATTCAAATGGAGTTTAGAATCAAATTTCAATTAAAAACTGAAATATTCCTGTTGAGAAGCAGAATCTAGGGATGTTATAATATTGGGTATGTATGTGCTGTGTAAGGGGAAGCCAGGGCAGATGTGTGCATATACATGTTCTCCCACATGTTTGTTTATCTTCACCTGTCTTTTCTTATGAGAGTAAGCAGTTGAAGAGGCTCAGATAAAATAATGGAACTGTGTTAGTTCTGTCACTACGTTGAAACTGTGCTAAAACTGTTTTCCCTTATGTTTTGCTAATCCTTAATAAAAGCAGCAAATTGGTAGGTGACGTAGCAGCTTTTCTGTTAAGAAATCAAATGCTTGATTATGTTTTATGGTGTAAATCTTCCATATTCAGTGCCCCATGAAACTTCAGATTTATTATTTATTAAATCTTGAGCTTTTTATCTTGGAAGTAATAATTTTTTCTGTTAATTGCTGATTTTTCTTATGTAGATAGTTGTGAAAGCTGTAGCAGAGTTTAATTTCCTGATGAATTTTGACAGTGCTCTAGATTTTGCGATTTCGGTTGTGAGGTAGTGTGAATAAAGTATTCTTTGGTGGAGATGCAGAGATATTTAAAGCATGGTAAATCTGATTCCTTGATTTCTATTACAATATTTTTCTTGAGTTTTAGTGCCTATAAAATTTATTAAAGGATGAGTGTAAATGCCTTTTTGTCTAAATGAAATATCATTTAAATATGACTTCAAAAATATCATATCCAGAATCTGTTTTTTTCTTTCCTTAATAATAGTTATATATGTTAAATAATATTCTATTAGGACATATGCTTACTCTAGCATTTCTGCCAGTAACATTTCTACTTTCCTTTTACACTTGTTTCTTATAGGAATCATTAATCCCACCATTTATTTGACCTGTGTTAGGGTAATGGCCACTCAATCCTAAACTTTTATTTATTTGTATTGAATTTCCTCACCCTCTCAGTCTATTGTCCTTTCAGAATTAAGAGTAAAACCATGCAAAATTAGCACAGCCTTTCTAGGGATAACGATTTCTCCCCATTTTTGAAAAAGTGAAATTATAGAAAAGTCCTAACTGAAGCCACCAGAGGAACATTTTGGTAGAGCAAAAATTAAAACCTGCAAATTTACTCCTGGCTGCCAAGGCTTACCAATGTTTTGCATGGAGGATGAATAATGTATAAGTCATAATCACTGAAATTGTAATTAAAAATGATAAAAAAATAAAATTATCCCATGGAATATAGAAATGTTTGGGATTTCTTTGCAAGATTAATTTGTAATGGAGTTTGTAGATCTTATGAAATATAGAATTTAGAAGCAGCTTTATTTCTTTCCTAAGTATAACATTGTAAAATAATTTTAATTTCATAAGGAGCAAAAATCAGATCTCTTAAAATAATAAAGAATTATAATTTCCCAGATGAAACTTTCATTTGTGCAAGACGTGCTTCTTAGGGTTTATGGATTTAGAGTTGCTTTTCGTGTTACTTTTCATAGACTTCTTTTCGTTCTGCTGTTTACCTCACACGTGCCTGATTGACATTATGATGCATTCGTGTGGAAATTATGAAAATGTTGTTTTCATGCAGCTGTTCTGTTGTCACAAAAGAACTTCACTGCGTGAAAAGCAAACATATCATTCAGCAGACAATGCTTAATCTGTTCAGGAGCCCAGACCTATTGCTGTTCAATGACAGAAGAAAGGAGAAGGATTAATTTGAAGATGCTTGTGCATGACATATGTTAATTTCGCCATAGGAAGGAAGTGTCAAATGGTGACCTCTAAATCTTAACATTGGCCTCCAGTTGTAGAATGTGTGTGCCATACGGTCCTTTTGCTTTTTCATATGATAATTTAGGCTGAAACATTTTCTTGGCAACATAACTTTTTTGGGGGGTTAGGCAGTGAATCGGTACCTCTATAAGAATTATAAAATTCACAAATTTCTTTTTTAGTATAGGGAGCATTTGTGAAATAATTTTTTTTTAAAAGTCCAATGAATGAACCTGTTAGTATTCTTTTAACAAGAGTTAAACATGGTATATACATTCTTTGCAAGTTGGGATATTTTAAATTGAGTTTTCATAAAATAAGCGTAAAAGTTGAAATGATATCTCAGTGAATATTGGTTTGAAAATTTAAAATATCTGATTTATGTGATTTACACATAATATCAGAGAATAAACTATTAGAAAATGTAACTGACAATATGAAGACCAACATAAAGCTTTTCATTGTGTGATACATTTTAAAATTGAATAATATTTTGGTTAATTTTTAATGTCATTTTTTCATGATGGCTTTAGTTGTTTTAGAGCTATGTTTTGCATTAGTCAATACATTCATCAGAATATTAGATTTTGACTTTAAGAGGAATTTGAACTATATCGTGATTACTGTTCAATAAAATATATCATTTTTCTGATGTAATATTTAATGATCATGCCCTTCTGATGAAAACATCGTTTCAGTTCTACATTCTCTATGTTTTGTCAACTTTGTTTTTCATTCTTCACTAATACTAAGCTTTTTTTCAGAAACTGCTGTACTTCAATTCTCTCCTCTTTATTTCTTCTCTTTTCCTCTGCAAGTCGCTGCACCTGTCGTTTCCGCTCGGTCTGATGCTGATCACTCTGGCTCTGACCCTGCTTCTGCTCCTGCTTTACATACCTGTTTCTTAGTAAATGAAGGTATCTCTCTCAACTTCTAACAACTTTCTCTCAATCTGTGCTTTATTCTAACAGACATGTTCTTTTTATCTGAGTTACACATTCATCTGCTTTGTTATGTATGAGATTCTAAAGTTCCCATTTTATGACTTTATTTGCTAATGTCAATGACAAGAGCCAGTTATAAAAATGTAATGTTACCCCTGGCTGGCAGAATCCGTGTTTCCTATAATCTAGAATACTGATAAGTGCAGAGATGCCAATCTTTGATGTAAAGTCAGTGTTAAAGGTGGATTGGTTTTTATGATGATGTTTGCCATGTGAACTCTGGCATTAGAGCTAATGAATTTATTTTATATGTATCATTACTTGGTAACAGGCACACTTTGCTGTCTTTTCACAATTGTGTTGCTAGTTAGAGGGAGTTATGAGGGAGTTTCTTAACATTCTCATTGGAAAAGTCTTCAGATTGATTATTGGCACCAGTGATTACAGACTGATAGGAATTTACCTGTTTATCCTCCTTACTATTTCTGTTTTGAGCCCAGGCAAAAGTTCATTATTTCAGTATTTAAGGTGAAGTTGGGCTACCATGTTGTCTCTGTGGAGTTACACAAGCTGAAAGTATTTTTGGAGCCCTGAAAATGGGAATGGGACCTACAAATCTTTATTCCATAAGACCTATCTAGGATTATTTGTACTGCCTGGAAGCTTAATGAAACCTGTGAGCTCTGAGTTATATCCACTGTCTTCATTGCGTTTGTAGTTACCACTTTGCATAACATAAAAAGGAAGAAATTTTCAAAATCAAAATATAACAGAAAGACCTAGCTCTTCATGAAAAGCAGTATTACTAGTCCATTCAAATGGAAGGAATCTTGAAATGTCCATAAAGTACAGAGCCCATGTTGCAAGCACCACTCCTTTGGAAAGAAAACATGAGAACTTAAAAGTATAACTTCATTTTTGGTTTCCTTGTCATAGAACTTTACTAAGGTTTGTATGTTAAGACCGAAATTTAGCAAAAATAATTAGGCTCGTATTTGTTACGCTATTTGTTAATTCAAAAAATAAGCTGTTTGGACCTTGGTGAGAATCATCATATATTAAAATTTAGCTCACGAATACACTTTATACTTACATGAAACATTGAAATACTTTAGGAAATTACTAGGTATATACATATATGTATACATAAAGTATATCTCCCTCTATTATAAATAAGTTATAATCTAAAATGTGTTCCCATCACCTTAATTAATGTAATTACATGTTTATTGTCGGTTGATGAGAATTTCCTCACTGAAAGGATGAATCTTTAGATAAGTGGCTTGTCAGTCTGTCTCTCTGCCTCTCTCATTCACTCTTTTTAACAATTCCAATAATTTAAAATTCTATGGTAAGGTTTTTGTCATTATTTTAAGAAGATTACAGTTTAGATTATTTCAAAACACTGATTTGCTAAAATTCTATGTTCACAGATAATTCACCTTGTAACGTGATAGCAGACTTTTTTTTTTTGCATCTATCATTGATTACTTGTCTTTAAATATTGTCCCTAGGAGGTAATAGTAATTATCATGGGTTAATAGTGGCCTCATCGATAATTTGGTAAGAATGAGGCATGTATTGTATATGTATTTTCACATACCTTTAAAATGGGGTTGGAGTGATTATTTGGGAATGTCTGTTATCTAATACTTCATTTATTATATTGGAGTGACTATTTGGGAATGTCTGTTATCTAATACTTTTATATGTTACACTGGCATACAGTGTTTGTCTTTTTTTCCTATTATCAAGTTCCATATTGTGAATTAGAATTTTAGAAAAAGTCACTTTTATTCTCATAGATTAGGGTTAACAATGTTTAAGATTTTGTAAATTTTGAATTGTTAGGTTTTTATTTTGTGGAATGTCTGAATTTGTTTATTTTTCTTTCAAAATTGGAAGTTATGTTACTTATATCAGTTATGATTGTGATTAAATATCTCATTCGCTTTGTAAGAAAAGGGGTAAGTCCCTTAATGAGAGGTCCTCTGACAGAAAGGGAAGACATCTCTTTTGGCTGACACAGTGGTAACACACAGATGGCCATGCCTTAAGTGACATGAACCTATCTTTGGACATCTGTGTGAATGCCCTTTTAACTGACAGTGGTTTCAAATCTATAGCTCTAGTATGTGTTTATTTCTGGGTTTTACCATTCTTTAATATATATTCTATTTTAGAGGAACTGTTAAGAAATGTGTTTTCTCGTGAATTTGGATATACTTCCTGTGGAAATTTATTTTATTCCTTTTAAGATGTTGAGAATTCTTATAGGCACCAATTACATGATTTAGGGATGAAATACATTTAGTATAATTCTTTGCACAAAATGTCTACTATTAAATTGAAATCATTTGTAATATAACTTAGCAGATCTGCCTCTTTTTGTTTTTGGCATCCTTACGTAAAGAACTGTTGACTTAGGGAATGCCAAAATGGTTAAAGTATTTGTAATATATTACATTTTTGACAGGTTGGAGTCAGTTAGCTGCTATGCACTGTGTTATGCTGCCAGACCTACTGGGACTGGATAAATTTAGGCCTCCCCTTCTGGAGATGCTGGCCCGAAGATGGCAAGATCGATGCTTGGAGGTAATGCTGAAGTGATAAGGATAGAAAACAAAAATATTAAAAAGGCATTGGTCAAATGTAAACTTGAAACAAAAACGATTAATGTTTATCTGATTTATCATCTGTTCATTATGTGATAGAAAATGTGGATTCATGATTTATGTTTTCTTCTTTGTCAGCTTTTATACCAACCAGTAATGCTCCAGCTGGTTTATTCGTTTACTTTTAAAGAATTCAGTGACTGTTTGATGAAGTCTTATATACTTATGGAACTATTTCTTAAGTTTGGTTTGATTTCTGTGCAGATTACACACACTCATGCATAAACAAATACATAAGCCTGCTTCCCCCAGAATTACACACTCAGTGTGATCACATAAATTAAGTTCTAATTGAATTGCCATATTTCAGTGAAAGGTACTGTGTTGTTATAAAAGGAGACCTTGGAATTAGAAGACACCTAGGTTTAAATATCAGTCCCACCAATTATTAACTTTGTGACCCTGGGCAATTTACTTAACCTATTTAAAGCTCATTTGTAAAGTGGGGATGATAATATATTCCTCATGGGATTGCCATCAGGATCAAATCAGATGATGCAAGTAAAACAGGAAGTACAGTACGTGCCACATGGTAGGAGCTCAATAAATGGTAGCCATTATTTTGTGTTAATGGCCTTATTCTGTATGAGATATTACTTGGAATATAATATTACCAAGGACTTGGAAATGTTTAGTGAAGATTTTCCTTATTATGGCATTTAACCTTTATAGCCATAGCAGTTTATATTATTCAGGATTCTTAATTTTCCAAATATAAGTACGAGTAATATAATTGCTTCTTTCCTGGACTTTCTCCCCTCAGCTCCAAGTGGGATTGCAGAATACTAACATTTTCATGGGTTTTCATTGAATATTTTTTTGAATTCACTTCAGAAGTCACATACCTAAAAACAACTTTTTTACTGGGACTTTTATCTAGATGCTGCTCAGTTATCTTTTCAATTATAAAGAGTTAAAATAGGCCAGGTGTAGTGACTCATGCCTGTAATCCCAACACTTTGGGAGGCCCAGGTGGGCGAGACCAGCCTAGGCAACATGGCGAAACCCTGTCTCTACTAAAAATACAAAAAAAATTATCCGGGCGTGGTGGCACACGCCTGTAGTCCCAGCTACTTGGGAGGCTGAGGTTCAAGAATTACTTGAGCCCGGGAAGTGGAAGTTGCAGTGAGCTGAGATCATGCCATGGCACTCCAGCCTGGGCGACAGGGCAGCACTTGGGCTCAGAAAAAAAGAGTTAATAAATTGATACAGCACTTAATAATTGACCAGCTTTTTTGACTTCATGCTTGTGGCATTTTTGCCAAAATAAAACTAAGTTAAAACTGCAAAATGAAAGTTGTATGCTATGTTGAAAGAAAAATATATAATTTTGAAAATGATTTCCCCTATAAAAGTAAAAGAAGTTATGCCTTTATACAGGAATATTTATCTATTTGTCAAAAACATTATTTAAGCATGTCTTAGGTATATGTGAATCATGTTAACTTATACGTATTTGTATAAATAGTATCTACTTAGCATGTATAATATCAAGAATTAAATAGATAAGATTAACTTTCTTCAAGCTAAAAAAAAATTTAATAGCTTTCACAGTGTCTTAACGATAATGTTAATATAGAAAATTTAAAAGTAAAATGCTACGTTAACGTTCAAGAATGCTTTGGAAAATGAAGTTTTAACCCCAAAGATGATTACATTGTTGAAACCTAATTCTTTCCATTAGTGTTAAAATAGTTTTCAGTGAAATCATTAATGAAAATGTCTTTGATGATTAGCATCTGATTTTTAAGTAGTTAATGCATTTGGTTAATAGTTTTTTTCATGTAAATAAATATGGTTTTTATGTTTTCTAGCTTTTATTTAATTATAAATTTTCTAGTTTATAAATATTCATCTCCTCAACTAATCTGCTTTCTACTTTTATGTTTGGGTCTGTGATCGTAGGTAAGAGAAGCCGCGCAGGCCCTGCTTCTGGCGGAACTGAGAAGAATTGAGCAGGCAGGCAGGAAGGAAGCCATCGATGCCTGGGCTCCTTACTTACCTCAGTACATAGACCACGTCATATCACGTAAGAGTTCTCATGCTTCTCTACAAAGCTTTGCGGGCATATGTAGAAAAGGTACCTATGCTTACAAATATATATGCTACTACCTGTCAACAAAAGTGAGTCATTGACCTTAAAGTGAAAAGAACAGATCCTCAAATTCACTTTATTATTTTCTGAATCTCTGTAGTTTGAAACTTGCTTTAAAAAACAGAAGACAAAGGCTGTCTACATCAAAATATTCATGAATGAACTGACTTCTTCTAAATGAATTTCCCATCAAACATCCTACTCTAGTACGTGTGCCTCTGCCCATTGCATTGTTATGTGGATGGATGTCAGCTTGTTCGATATTGATCTGATGATATGCAAGTGTAGATACAAGGCAAACTCTCTTGCTAGTTGAAGTTGGGATTGTGAATCCTTAAAAAACAAAGATCTGATAGAGTTAGACTCATGCACTATTTAAAAAGAGGAAATTGGGAAGGATTTTGATGGATAGATCTTTCAAAAGAGTATAATTTGAAAGGATTAGAAAAATTGTTGAAATTTTTTGAATATTCTTTTGCAAAATAAAAGCTGTATAATTATGTTGCTACATTGAATGTGCATTGGAAAGGAGTTGTATTTTGCTATCATAACTTTTTTTCTTCTCAGAGAAAGCATACTCATTCCCAGTTCATCATTTGGTTCGTTTTGTATTTTTCTAAAAGCAGTTTAGTCACTAAATAATTTTTTTAAGTTCCCTCAGTTACTAAGTGACTAAATTATAATCAATATAATTGAGTCAAATAAATTTTAATTTTACCTTAAATTATATTGATTTAAAAATTTTACCCTAAATTATATTCATTATAAGATAAGTTAGGTTCAGTTTTGCAAGATAAAGTCTCAGTGAAACTTTAAAAAAACTTTTTATTATGAAAATATGGCCTGGGTTTTAGGTGGACTCATTTTAAATGACCTTTTGCCAATACCAGTTATTCTTGGTAATGAAATACTCATTACACATGTCAAGATGGACACTACATTATTATATAAGAAGGAAAATGAAAACAAAATTCAGAAAGGTTTAAAACTTTTATAGCTGGTTTAACTCTACCACATCTTTGCCAGTGGTGACTCTAGTGGATGTTTAATCAAGCATGTGACCTTGGACACTTTTCTTAAGCTTTCTTACTCTCAGTTTTGTCGCAGATGAAATAAAGATGATAATAGGACTTTATAGGGTTATGACATGTGTGGCATGAGTTAATCTTTGTTAAGTGCATAGAACAATTCCTAGCCCATAGTAAGCATAAGACCCTTGCTAAATAAATACTTTATAATCTATAAAAATGCAAATATTTATTTCACTTATAGCCAAAATATCACACATTAACAGCTCCAGTTAAAATTCTTAATTGTTTGAGCAATAAAATATTTACTCAGTGAATATAGGTTGTCATTTGCTTACTGGGAATTTTTCTATTTTAATAAAGCAAATTAAGTTTAAAAAAAGGGTATCTAGACATATGGACTCTATGTAAGGTATCAGGCTTAAGATTGTTTTAAAAATATGTGCAGATTTTAAAATAAATTTCCAGAGTATAAAAAAGAGTTTCAAAAAAATAAAATTGGGATGAAAAGAGCTTTGTCTTTGAGTAGATGAGAAGATAGTCTGGAAAAAGTATTCTTTGTTCATCATTTGTGGGCATTGACTTTATGATATTCCAGCAAATTGAGTTAGATGATCAGCTCATCATCAACTTTATTGAATATAAGATCCCCAAAGTTAAGGACAGACTATGACTATAGTACTTATAGGGTTGATTGAAGGTGAAAATAAGACAATAGCAAATCACTAAAGAATTGTTTTAAAAGAAGAATGCTATTATGGAAATATTGAGACATACTTTTAAGACATCTTTATTCCAAATGGACTAGTGTGAAGTAGGGGAATTGATTAAATTGAATAACTAGCTGGCAGGCTATTGCAGAAGGGAGGTTATGGGAACCAGACCTAAATGTAGATAGGGTAAAATAAAAGATAATTTCTAAGCCTTGATTATTGATTGCTTATAAAGGTCTAAGAAAAACACCAAAGATTAGTACAGGGTTGTATTCTTGGCAGAGAAAAAGGTTGGGAAAAAGAGATGAGATGCCATGAGCAATTGTAGTGGATGCTATTTTATTTTATTCCTGGGAAGAAGAGAATAAGTTAGCTACAAGGTAAAGGCATAATATAGCCACAAATTACTCCCTGAAGCAGTGCCAGAACTGTGTATGTTGCTTGGCAAGAGGTCTGTTAGCAGGCCCAGAGATAATAAAATATAAGTAAAATAATAATATCTACCATTAATTGGACACTTTCTCTGTGTCAGGCTTTGCTAAGTACCTGGTCTATGTTATTTCATTTAACCATTACAATAACCTTGTAAAGTACACACTCTTGCCATCACGGGCTGCCTCTGCCCCCAGCCTTTTGTTTTCTTTCAGAGGAGTTAATGGAGGCCAGGAGAGATTAAAGAATTTTGCAAGGGTCCCTCAGTTACGAAGTGACAGACTCCAAAACTTAATCTTGTAACCACTATTTATTCCTTTTTTAAAATTATTTTTTATTTCAATAGCTCTTGGTGTATAAATGGTTTTTGGTTACGTGGATGAAGTGTAAGGTGGTAGAGTGTGAGATTTGAGTGCACCCTTCGCCTGAAGGGTAAAGATGCACATTGCTATACATTGTACCCAATATGTAGTTTTTTTATCCCTTCCCCTTCCTATACCCTCCCTCTTCTGAGTCTCCATAATCCATTGTATCACTCTGTATGCCTTTGTGTACTCAGAATTTAGCTCCCACTTGTAAGTGAGAATGTATGTTAATCACTATTTATTCCATCTTGCTTGCTCTGGCATCCTTGGATCTTAAATGGGGGTGAAGGTGGGAGAATGAGTAGATATTTAGCTTAACTAATATTACTTTCAGATACTGTTCTTTGCAGCAGTGTTACATTTAACAACAACAAAATGGAGTCAAAAATTGTAAGAAATTACTCTTTAATGGGTCTGGTCACTATTTAAATAAGCATAAAGTAGGCTGTTCTTATGTCATATTTAAACCTTTCTGTTTATGTGTTATGTTTATGTTGTATATTTAAGTTTTGTATTTATGTAAGTCTTTTGTATTTAATTATAGTATCCCAGAGAACTTCATATATTAGCTAAATGCTAGCTTACTTAAAACTTTGATCTTGTCATTTATTGAATTTTTTTTTTAATTGAACGACAAACATGCATTCTACATGTAACTGATACATGCACTGACAACTCTTGATATAATACAGCAATCTTTTCTGGAACTTTTACATTGACTGAGTGTGAAACTTGTTTTAGTTTGCTTTACTGTGAGCTTTCTATTTTAATAAAAGGGTGTCAGGCTAAGGGAGTAGGGATTCTGAACATATCAAAGGAGAAGAAAGCATACAACAAATGAGGAATGACCACATAGGGCTGTTGAACAGATTTGCTGTCCGAAGGGATCAAAAGGTTATGGAGCCAGCTGGTAGACAGCCCACACCTGCCATCCACGTGCTTGTACTGAAATCGCCTCTACCATTGTCATTAATGTTTGAGATGATCATTGTGGCAAGTTACATCATAAAGTATTGCTTTAGAAATGCAAAACCTATTTCTAGATGAGAATCTTCTTAATCATGAAAATAGACAAAATATTAAACAATATATCTAACAAATATACCACCCATCAGATATTTTCTTGTAATTTAGTAATTCTAGGCATTTTACAAAACGCAATAATTCCCTAAGCAATCTTGGCAGCTCCTAACTTAGAATTGAGCTTTGTCTAAGAGTCCTTTTCTTACATATTTGTCTGAAAATCAGAAAATGCTCTTACCTGAAGAGCAGAGTGGCATACTGGCTGATGGACTGTGATAGTTCTTCATCTTAGAGATGAAATTGAATGTGGGTGGTAACTATCTCTACTTCACAGTCCGTAAGTGATTTGGCTGGGACTAAGATGAAAAAGCATCTGGTCTTACTGACTGGGATCTTCTATATTTTATTTAGGTATATTATGCAATAAAAAGCCTTTTGCAGGTTAGTTTGAGAATGTAAGGAAAACAATGAGCCAGTTGCTTTTCTCAGGATTCTTTTTTTCTTTTTTCTTTCTTTCTTTCTTTCTTTTTTTTTTTTTTTAAGAGATAGGGTCTCGCTATGTTGCCCAGGCTGGACTCAAACTCCTAGGCTCAAGGGATCTTCCCTCCTAAGCCTCCTGAGTAGCTGGAACTATAGGTGCACACCACCATGCCTGACTCTCAGGACACGAGAGCATTAAATGAGAAACTCTTTGTAAAGCTTTTTATGTAAAGTGTATAATACAAGTACAGAATGTTGGCTGGCTGTACCTTTCCTTTTCTATGTTGGTTTCTATAGTTTTGTTCTCTTTATTGCCACTTGCCTCAGAATTCACTTTAATTTATATTGCCCAGGGATTCTGGCAGATCACTGCCAGACTGGAGATCACTGGGAAAGAAAAAGGGGCAATAGTCTGTCTTAACTGAAAAGCCAGCTCACAGATTGTCATAAGAATAAAGTCCTGGCTGGACACACTGTCTCATACCTGTAATCCCAGAACTTTGGGAGGCTGAGGCGGGCGGATTGCCTGAGCTCAGGAATTCGAGACCAGCCTGGGCAACAGGGTGAAACCCAGTCTCTACTAAATACAAAATTTAGCTGGGCATGGCAGCGTGTGCCTATAGTCCCAGCTACTTGGGAGGCTTAGGCAGGAGAATTGCTTGAACCCAGGAGGTGGAAGTTGCAGTGAGCCAAGACCATGCCACTGCACTCCAGCCTGGGCAACAGAGCGAGGCTCTCTCTCCAAAAAAACCAAAACAAAACAAAAAGAACGAAACAAAAAAGAATCAAGCCCTAATTGAGTGCTGTGAGAATTTTGCTTCAGATAATGTTCTTGAACCAGTCAGGAAATATTATTTTATCCTTTTAAAATAATGTGAGTATGTAAACTTTTGCTGCTTAATTTCTGATAGATAGTTTGAGGATAAGTGCATTGTGATTCCTATATTAATGGTAATGGACTCAAATCATAAATACTGCATACATTCTTATAATACTGACTTACAGGAATATTATAAATCTTGTCTGAGCCCTCAGTCTTTAGCATGTTTGTTGCTTTTATGTTCCAAAAACACTTTTGAGAAATTTTATTCATTATTCTTCCTATTAGGTTGGTGCAAAAGTAAATGCAGTTTTTGCCATTAAAAGTAGAGCAAAAACCGCAATTACTTTTGCACTAACTTAATAAATGGGGATTAATGTTATTTTCTGAAATTTTTGTATTACAATTCAGATAAAGATAAATGTTATGAGTTGTCTCAGATTTATTTTGAAGTGAAGCTGTTTGGCAGAACCCAATTTTATATATCTCTTATTTGTGACATTCTACATGTAGCATTTTGAGGATTGACTTTTTTATGAGACTAAGCACCTGCTGGTTTATGAAATATGCCCACACTTGCCCTTCATTTCAGTCGGTGACGACTCTGAGGCAAATGCTGATGGTTCCTGATTTCCTTTGGCCTGCGACGCAGAGTGACCTTACAGGGCATGAGGTCACAAGCGTAATTATTTCTCGTACATTGTATTCTGCCTGCTCACGGGGCTCATCTCCTCTTTTAGTTTCAGAAACATTAAACACATAAAAGTCACTACCATTATATAAATCAAAATCTCTTCTAAAGAGGGTGCCGTTGTAATTTTATGCAGTTATGGCCAACATAGTATTAATTTGCAAATGTATCATCTCAGATATTGATAGAAGGATGTGTAACACATCGTGTTTAATACGTATTGATGTCATCAGAAAGCACAATCCTTTGTTCTTATCGAGTCTCTGCCTTTTTAGCTTCCTTTTGTGTTAAGGTTACCAGGGTTAGGCTCGTCTTTTTATCCCCCTTGGAAACAGAATAGGCTTTCTTTGTTCCACGAAAAACACTCCTAGTAAATGTTTTGGGTTTGACTTTCAACAAGCCACATTGTAGTACCTATTTTAACCTGGAATTGAAGTCACTTTTCTGATGATTATAAAGTAGTGGTCATTCTGAGCACAAATGTGGATGGACCAACACTTTACAAGAAGGTAAGATGAAACTGTGTTACAGAGGGAGTCGAAAAGGATATTGTAGCTAGTAAAAATAATTTAAATATTAGTGTATTCTTTGGTAGACCGATATTTTTAGGGTTTGTTTGTAGGAAGAGGACGGGGGGAAGGATAGAGGATTTGATAAACATGATGTGAGTCTTTCCCCCACCCAAAGGCCTTAAACTACACAGCGTTCTTCCTTCTTTCTTTTTGTATATGCCTCAGTGTTTACAATTCTCTGCGATAGTTGTTTTAAGGAATGGTTTCCCAGATGACTAAGGGTTTTAAATTACTAGATGCTCAGATTATTTTTTAAAATACATCCATTTTTTTTTTGTTGATGTATTTCAAAAAGTCTCTGGCTTTTTCATCCTCTATTCCCTAGCCAGAGTTGTTGTTTTGGCCCATGCTGTAAAATTACCACCACTTGCTTATTGAAGAGAATATACTTCTTTATATGAATGGAAAAGTCCCCAGATTGATATACCTCTTACATTTTGTATAGTGTTTTTTACTAATTTTCCTTCCTCCTCTTTTTTATTGTCTAGTAATTGTTGCAAATTTTTATTGCCATTGGGCTGCTGCCTTTCATCTTTAGCAGCTTTTACCCTGATTTTGAATTTGCTGTTTCTAGTGTTGTAGGGGTGTGGATGCCAGGCAACCAAGCTTGAGTTAAATGTAAAATAAGAAGAAACTGGCTAAGAATAAGAGCTCTCTGATAAAAATACACATAAGCTTTAGGTAAGCACCCTGTGCTGTCCCTCTTGACTCCTCACTTTCTGCTTACTGGACTACTTTCCTAGCTTCTTTGTGGCATTCTGGGTGTCTTTTCTTTTTGAGCAAGAATATTCTAATTGGTGAAAGATCAGGAAAGTTGGTCATGAAGAACTCAGTAATTCTAAAATGCCCCTTTTGTAATGCCTATTTTATGAACCAGCTGAAACTAAAGGATGGGGTTTCTTCGAAAATATTTGTAATGGTTGTCTTACAGTGTTCACAAAGCCAATTGGAAATGATTATGCATTGTGATTAGAAGGGAAAGTACTACATTATGACTGAGTGATATATATGAAAACTACTTCTGTATGATACTTTATATTGTGAGACAGAAAGGGTTTGTCTAAGACAAACTATATTATGCAAAGCACACTGTATCCCTATTGTATCTGTTTGCAGTGTTTCATTGGGACCTGAGAGATTTGTTCCTCTTTTTTCTTCGAGTGTCAGAGCTACTGAGCTTAAATTTAAGCGCTCTAGACTGATCATGTATTTAGCAGCATTAAACTGTTCTACTTATCTATATTTGGTCACTAACCTAATGGAATAACAATGGAATTTGTTCTTAATCAGTCATAACTATCTAAAAGGGAAATTCATTCCATGTGACTTGGGTTCTTTGAGTTAACATTTAATATTCTTGTGAGTTTTCTTTTATGTTTTTAGTAAGTCTTGAACATTCGAGTAGTCAAGTGGCAAATTAAAAATGAAAGCATTCTTTTGGATGGATTGGTTATTTAGACTTTACTTCCAAGTAATAAACAGAAAACTCCCTGTTATCAAGTTAATTCTGTACGTTAGGAACTCCGCAGGATGAAGTCACTTCCTGCTGCCAGGGAACTCCTCTGCACAAGCGGTCCTCTAACAATGGAGCCAACAGCCCACACTCAGGATGTCAGTAGAAACCCCATGACAGTTTGCCATTTTGTGGAACAAAGCAGGGAGTGAAGCATAAGGAAATTCAATCACATGTGCCTCGTATGGCAGTGAGGAGATGGGGGAGTCCATCTGGTGTGATTTTTACCTGCCTCTCTCTCTCTCTCAGCCCACTTAGGCCCCTGAGGCAAAACTGCTGGGCTTGAGAGGCTTTGAAATAACTTTAGTTCTTTCTTCATGTCCCCCTTTTCTCATTCACGAGTCTCCCCCTATTTTCATACCTTCAGTGCAGAAATTCATTACCTCTCCTATAGTTGTAGTTGGTGGCAAGGCCCCTAGGAGGCATAGCTGACGTTTTTAGAGGTGTTCACTTACCATCTGCTTTAAGAAGTTGTACGTACTTAAGTCTATGAAGACTGTTTTATAAAACAAAACAGTTATTCAGCCTGTGACACATTCATTTAAAAAAATAGTGTTCAAATGTGAATGCCTGATATACCTTTAGCTGAGATTCTAGTGGCCTTTGCTATAATAAATGACCTAATATTAGTTTCTGTGAAGAGTACAATATTGATTTGTGCCATTATTCTCTTGCTGATTTGCTGAAGAACAAAAATTTATAATGCTAATGGAAATAAAGTACTTTACAAAACACTGCACATGAATACCGGAACATGTCTTTGTAATAGAACAAGTGTCTCGTAAGCTTTTATATATAAATTTTCTTCATTCTAGTACCTGTTATTCCAGTACAGATACTCAGAGTCCTGTCCAACTTGTTTTTATAGAGCAAAAAGCTGAGTTGATAATCTTGTGATGTTTTACCACTTAGACATTGAATATGCATATAGAAATCCGATTTTGATTGGATTGTGAGGCATTTATAATTTTGTACCCTGTTTCTGATTCTCTTATCTCTTTATGTTGATTGGATGGTGTGTGTATTTGCATTGTTTTCTTATTTTAGGTTGGCCTTGTGATCTGCATATGATGGAATAGATCTTATGGATTGGAAGGAAAACAGTCATTTAAAGTCATTGCAAGAAAATTATATTAACCTATTTTACCTGTAATATTTTTGTTATAATAGCTAAGATAGATTTTGTTCTAGTATTGTTTATAAATTATCGGATTAAAATGATCAAATAATACCTAAATATTTTATTTAATCCATTCTTTCTCTTTGTGCTTTTTTTGGGGGGGAAGTATGGTAGTTTATATTTTATTTTTCCTTAGTAATATTGTCCTAATGATTTATTACATCTGCTATCTGTTTTATTAACCAGATTTTGATACAAATATGTATTTTAAATGTTTTAATATTTATAAATGGTTTCATTGTGCATGACATTTGCGGACTTGGTTAATATTTTAGCACCTCTAGTACACAAACATAAAGAAAAAAATTTTTTTTATTTGTTTGAGCACCTGAATTGACCTCAGCAAGATTGAGATTGATCTGGTTTCTTTCAGCCTGTTAAATGCCAACCCAGTCATCTGTAACAGTACTTAGTGTTTTTGTAATTTTTCTGTACATATTTTCTGTATTTGTTCTGTAAAACTTACCTGTCACTTGAAAATATTTTCCTTGATTTAGAGATGAAAATAACCACAACCACTTATTTTATTGTTTGTTTTAAAAAATTGTTTCGACAGTCAATGTCAGTGCTCTAATCACAGGAGGTTTTGAAAAGAGTTTACATAAGAGTCTACATTTTACTAGGAAAAGATAATGAAACTTACATTTGAAATATGGTCTTGGAATAAAGAACATCCAGCTTTAGGGAATGGAAATGGAAAAAGAGGTGGATGATTCTTAATACATGAATATTCCTGCTGATTTAAAACATAATTAAATTACATCCTTCTAATAATTAAACATTTTCAGATAAGTTCTGGCATATCTTATAGATACAAAGATGTAAATTAATTTATTTTTTACATACCTTTGTATCTTGGATATGAGGTGGAGAAGGCTTTTTCTTTACCCTCTTCTAGCAGGTGGCTACTGTGTCTTAGGTTCTATTTTGATTTTTATCTGTTTTTTTCCTTAAGCAAGGATCTGTCTTCAAAGCAAATAAATATCAGTCAGATAAACTAAACTAGAAATGAATCTCTGAATTTTGGGTGATGGTTGGAAGATTGGGCCTTTTCAATCTTGATCTAAAGAGCCATAGTGCTTTTCATAAAATGTTTATTTAGGGTTTAAAGTAACTGCATAATCTCAGATGTCACCTATTTTAAAGGTGTGATCAGGATTCTGAGACCATCCCAAGCTTTTCCCATTTAGAAGTGCATGCATTCTTGGGGCCAGAAACCTTTCCTACTCTGTTTTGTCACTACCCATTCTTGTGATGAAGGGACTCTAGCATGATGGTTCTCAAAAGGAAAGTGGAGGCAGGAGGGATGAGTTTCAAAAGATGATTCTTGCCAGCCTTGTCTCCTCAACCAAGAATCTGTATTTTTTCGTTTCATAGTTTCCAAATTTGATGACAATAATCAGGGAGAAAAATACAATTTTTTTTTTTCCTAAGGGGTTTTCTTTTATTTTCCTTTCTTTCAAGATAGGACCTCGCTCTGTCATGAAGGCTGGAGTACAGTGGCACGATCACGGCTCACTGCAGCTTCAACCTCCTGGGTTCAAGCAATCTTCCTGGCTCAGCCTCCCGTGTAGCTGGGACCAGAGGTGCACACCACCATGCCTGGCTAATTTAAAAATTTTTCTTTTGTACAGAAGGGGTCTTCCTATGTTGCCCAAGCTGGTCTCCAACTTCTGGGCTCAAGTGATCCTCCCTCCTTGACCTTTCAAAGTGCTGGATTACAGACATGAGCCTCTGTGCCTGACCAAAGATTTTTCTAATGCTATATAAGTGATCGTTTACTGAACCAGGTTATTGGTTGGGAATTCAGTGGAAAGAGGAGTATCTCCTCTTCACCATGTGTTAGCTGTAACCCCAGAGAGATCACATAGCTTCTGCACTAATCTTAACTACAACATAGTTTCTTCTTGTGTAAAAGGTGGGGAGTGAATAAATCCATGTTTTTCTAACATTATAGGTAGTAAACTTACACATGAAATCTTAACCAGAGTTCCAATACATAAAACAGATAAAAAGTATTTCTTCAGGCTTTTAAATCTTTGGGTTTTTTTTTTTGGAAAAATGTTTCATTTCTTGTACAATGAAACCCTCATGCTATTCTTTTGTCTTCTGGGGTTCTATCTAGCACAATTGAAAACTGCTTAATTATCTGATCCCTAAAAGCCTTCTCGCTTTAACAAATTATTTTCTGTAACACACACGGACGCATGTGCGCACATACCTTCACTATGATACAAGGTAGAATTAGTAAAGAGTTAATACAATCTTTCCCTTATATATAGGGCAATTACTAAAATTGGTTGTCATGCGGGACAACTTTTATTTCTCTGTAACTCCTTTGGTTCTGTATGGCAACTTGGGAAATATATTCTTGCTACTTCTCCAGAAAATGACTGTGTTCTTTGTAGAGCTTCATCATAATAGGTTGCACTGAGCAAAGTATACTGACAGAGTGCCAGCTCAGTATGTGCATTCAATTCAGTATGTGACTGAAATAGTTGTCTCCTGGAAGCACAGAAACCATTTTGAATGTGCTACGTTAATGTTTGATAAATACTTCAGTTTACCATCATACCACCCTGAGTGTGCCCGATCTTATCTGATATATACTTCATTATTCTGAATTAAAATGTGATTACCTATCAGACATGGATTGGCCAGCTATCTGGTTTTAGAACTTATTTGTTCTTGTATAACTGTCATTGTATAATATGAGTGTAGATTCATATATATTCAGTCATCTTTTAATAGCCATGCTGCACTTGACAGACCTCTATAATAATCTCTTGCCTCTTCGACTTAATGAATTGCCTGTCATTGGATGAAGTTAAATCTGTTAATTTGGTTTCTTCTCTTTTCAAGGCATAGTAAGCACACTAAAGCTTCTGTGACATGTTCTATGTAGAATCAGTAAATCAATTTCTAGAAAGCACACTAGCTGAGTTTTGATTTTCTTTCACACTAAATATTTAAAAGTATGTGCGAGAGGTTTTGTTTCAGATTAAATTTTTGGTTGAGGAATTCTTATATAATTAATTCTGCACATACTTGCTTTCTCTTTTTATCATTGGCTAAACATGCCCCATAGCCCTGTGGTATGTATAAGGTGATCATGGTAAACAACAGAAACATTTATTCTTGAAGTTTATCATTCAAACACATGAGTAGGACAGTAGAGACATATTCCTCTTGTATTTTTGGCCAGAACACATTTAAATGCTTCTTTAGAAAGCGGGCTTACATCTTTCTATTAATTATATGTCAAACATCCTTAGTAGTGATTGGTAGAAGGGTAGGTATTTGAGGAGAAAACACATCAAATAGGGACCATTTCAGAGAAATTGTATTAACCTTTACTACTAATCAGTAAATCTTTTTTGCTTATTTCTCTTAGCGTTGCTGCATAGAGATATTAGGATGATTTGTTAAATGATCTGTTTGCCAAAGTACAATTTTAGAGACTGGTTTTGGATAAAAACTATGTGTTTTCTATTCCGTTTTAAAAACATTTGTATCTTGGAATATCCTAAACATAGAAAAAAGTGGAGAGTAATGTAATGAACTTCCATGTACCTGTTGCCTAGTTTCAACAGTTACTGACTCCTGGGTAATCTTATTTTATTGATATCTCTTCATCTTTTGCCCTGCATTATTCCAAAGCAGTTCTCAAACACAATATTGCCTTATCTGTAAATATTAGTTTGTGTCTTAAAATATAAAGTCTATTTTTTTTTTTTTTGAGACGGAGTCTCAGTCTGTCACCCAGGCTGGAGTGCAGTGGCGCGATCTCGGCTCACTGCAAGCTCTGCCTCCCAGGTTCATACCATTCTCCTGCCTCAGCCTCTTGAGCAGCTGGGACTACAGGTGCCCACCACCACGCCTGGCTAATTTTTTGTATTTTTAGTAGAGACGGGTTTTCACTGTGCTATCCAGGATGGTCTCGGTCTCCTGACCTTGTGATCCGCCTGCCTCAGTCTCCCGAAGTGCTGGGATTACAGGCGTGAGCCACCAGGGCTGACGAGATAAAGTCTATTTTTTTAAAAACCAAAGCCTACACTACCATTTGAATGCCAAAAAATTAAAACTAATTTGTTAATATTATTCAATAAATAACTCAGTGTTTCTATTTTGCCAGTAAGTTTCATAATTGTTTTAAAGTTTGTTTATTCAATTTAGGATTCAAATAAAAATCTGTATATAACAGTTGGTTAACATATTTCATATTTCTTTTAATCTAAAGAGTTCCTATCAGTTAATCATCTACTTGCCTTTGGCTCTTTCTCCTCCCGTTCTTTATATGTTTGTAGAATAAATTAGGAAGTTTGTACTGTGATGAGTTTTGCCTTTCTTTTCATTAGAGTAGCAGATCCCAGTATTATAAATTCTAACATTCCTTCCTCATTGGTTAGCTAGAATACTTCTCTAAGGAGAATCTTATCCTCATCAACTGTTCTGTACCCTGGCTACACTTCAGAAATGACAGAACAAAGACTTGAAGTGATTTTTTTTTTTTTTTGAGACAGAGTCTCTCTCTGTCGCCCAGGCTGGAGTACAGTGGCGCGATCTCGGCTCACTGCAAGCTCCGCCTCCTGGGTTTACGCCATTCTCCTGCCTCAGCCTCCCGAGTAGCTGGGACTACAGTCGCCCGCCACCGCACCTGGCTAGTTTTTTGTATTTTTTTTTAGTAGAGACGGGGTTTCACCATGTTAGCCAGGATGGTCTCGATCTCCTGACCTCGTGATCCACCTGTCTCGGCCTCCCAGAGTGCTGGGATTACAGGCGTGAGCCGCCGTGCCCGGCCACCCAAAGTGATTTTTAAAATATTTAAATATTAATAGGAATTCATGGATTGACACATATTTAGGTTTTGGTCCATTATAATAATTCATATCATTGCACAAATTGTCCTATCTTTGATCAGTGGAAGCCTCTTTAGTCGACTCCTGAATCCTTTTGATAAGACCCTGGTAGTCTTTGATAGCCTAATTACTGACATTCAGTGCCCACCTTGTGCATTTCCTGACTCAGCCTGAGTCAACTCATGTAAGAATCTTGGTCCTTTTAGTGGGAAATTGTATTTTAAGATCACAAAAAGTGCTGGATATGCTTCTTGCTGTTTGTTCACTGTTGCTCGCCTTTTTGGTAGATACATGCATGCACACTTTCATTTGAATCTTAGAGTATATAAAATACTTTGAGTTTATACTGATATTCCCCAATAAATTTGGTACTACAGAAGTTTTACTTAAATGGATTAAGGTAACATCTGTATTTACTTTCTCTCACGACATCCATGTAATGACTCATCTGCTTTCCCCCACAATATACACACAACGGTTCAGAATACTGTCAGCACTGCCATACATGATATGATTACCAAAAATACTGTGTGGGTGTTCTTGTTTGTTTGTATTCACTATGTTACCCTGACTGGTCTCAGATTCAGATGTGCACCCCAATGCCTAGCTTTGTTTGTATTTGTTTGATTTTATTTGTTTGCTTATATTTATTTTTTCTTCTTAGGGTATAAACCACTGAAGATGAACAGTTAGATTCTTGTGCTTGAAGGTCACTGGAAATAGTTTCTTTCTGTGTGATTATACCACTAAGTTGATGACACAGTTACATTCATTTGTTTCATTTTACTTGCACAATTGTATTAGCTAATATCTCCAACATAATGTTAAATAGGAAATGTGAATATAACGAAGATTTTATTATGTAACACTGATGACATTATAATGAGTTTCTGTACTTCAAATGTTAAATTTTTTAGATTGAAATCACAAGGGTACCATTTAGCTAACTCCCTAAACATATTTATAACCAGAATCATAGATTATTGGATATATATCAATGCAATTTCTATAGAGATATAATCTTAACACCCATAGTTCTCCCAGCTGGTGGAATCTGTTGGATAGCTATGCACATAGTGCCACTGTAAGTGATGCCTCATCTTCAGGCAGCTAAGAGATTTCACTGTGAGGATATCTTCCTTCTTCCCCTCCATTTGAAGATTTCTTTAGTACCCTACTGGCTCACTCCCTCTCACCACTGCCCCACTCAAGTGATCTCATGACTTTGGGGAAGTTAATCTAGTTAATTTTCATTTGAAAATGAAGAACTTAGACCCAGAGATGTATATCTATGATTGTGTGTGTTTCTTTAAGACTACTGATTTCAAACTCGTCATTTTTAGAAAACTCTACAAAGACTCAGCTGGTGTACAAAGATTTCTGCATTGATAACTAGGGTGAGATTTTACTTGAAATATGCTAATGTTTCTAGAAGTTAAATTTCCACTAAAAAAACTTAATAGCATTTTGTTGCTAAAAATGAGGTGTCACTATCAAATTGCCCTCTGTTACCAAGTTTGCAGGTGCTTGGTAATTATGTAATAATACAAAAGAAGAAAAAGATTTAATACCTACTAAATCCGTGAACTATGATCAGTTCTTTTACATTTTTCTTTAATTTTATTAGATTAAAATGTGCTAGTGTGATGTAGAAGAAAATTCATGGCATGGAAGAAAAAAGGAAAAGTCACCTTAAATTAAAATCACCTCCAAATTTTCTAGCATAGTTCTTTAAGCAATTTGAGGTGAGTTTGTTTGATTTTGCTCTATTTTGCTTTTAATTAGAGGAAAAGAAATCCAGCTGCAAGCCTAGGACCGAAGAGTGTCTTTCCTTTGCTAGGACCTTCATAGTGGTCCAGCAGGTACTGCTCATAATCATCATGCCTGTCTTTCCCTCCCTGAGGCGCCATGGCAGAATAATGTCACCCTGTGAGCCAGGTGCCTCAGCTCTGCTTCAGATCACAGAGATTAGACAGACTCGTGAGCGGCTGCAACTCTTTGGTATTACGTGTTTGAATCCATGATGGGCCTTTTGCAAGCAGCGTTAGCTCTTTTTAAATGAAGTTGAACTCAGCTAAGGATGCGCTTTCTTCTAATCTTGTGGACATAGAAGGGGCCCATGTGAGGCCCTCAGTAGACTCCCTAGTTGCTGCTTTACCTGATGGGGCCCAAAGAGATTAACTTTGGATCTGTAAAAAGAACAACAACAACAACAACAACAACAAACCCACCTTCTAGTAGTTTACTAGAGATAAATGGAAAATTTAGGGATTCATTCTCGAATTGATTGAATGGTGATTAGTTAGTTCCATGTAGGTTTTTAAATATCAATGTCATAAAACAGATATAAATAGGATATGTAGGAAAAGGGGAAGAAGCAGTTAATTCTGATTGAACACAAAGTTCATTAAGATATTTTGATTTCAATTCTTTATGGGGTTGATGATATTCTCAGAGTACTGGATCCCTTCATTAGAATGATAGATTTCCGCATTCCCAAAGAAACAACCCCATCTTGTGGATTTATCAGAATACACTTTTATCTATCTATCTATCTAAAAAATCAGTCAGCTAAAACTTAAAAGTAATATTAGGTCAGTTAAACACATAGTATTGTGCACATACATGGAGCACAGCATTGTTCTGGATGCTGGATATGAAAAGAAATGAGATTCCATTTCATTAGGTCATCTTCATCTTCACTGGGGCGTTTATAGGCACTTCAAACCTATCATCTTTCCCTGTAAATGTTCTTTTCTATTTTTCCACTTTCCATCGCTATCATCATTTTTATTATACAGGGAAATGTACACTAGTTTTGGAAATGTTTCTGTAATCTGTTACTTGATGGTTGGTGCTATATTAATGGACCAAAGATGATAATATTTCCTTGGTTAAAAGCATTTTATTTTCAAAGGATGGAATGATTTTACTTGAGTTTTGTAATAGAAAATGTAATTATAGTGACTAGATAATAATCACTATAGAAAGCACATCAATCTGCTTTGGTAGGACAGCACATTTCTATCAATAATAGTGCTTATGGGGTAGGGGCAGAGGGAGTTGACTTTGATGTGATTCTTCTTGATATAACATAACTCACTTCACTTGACTTGATGAGTTTACTTGTAGCTTTGAGACTCATTTGACCGGGGCAGTGATTCTTAACCTGGAGCAATTTTGCATACCCTCCCACCCCAACATTTAGTGAGATCTGGAGACATTTTGATTGTCACCACTAGGACAGAGGCCAAGGATGCTACCAAACAGGACAGCCCTTGCCACTGCCAACAAAGAATTTTCCAACCCAGAATGTTAGTAATGAGTTAAGATATCCTGGGCTAGAATAATTAAGCATGTGAAATTTGTTACCTTTTCTCCAATTACATTTCTAAGGAATAGTCTGTTTATGCTTATGTTATTGAGGGTGATACTGCGGTTAAGTAGGTAGTATTTTTCTATGTTATTTATGTAAAATTAAATTACCCAATTTATCTTTTCTTTTCCATTTATTATTTGCTACTGCTTTATAAAACAGTTTTCTTAATAAATGGATTATATAATTTGTGTTATATACTTTTGATAGATACTAGGAATATATAAAATTGATCTTATACATGGGACATTTGTCAAAATTTCATTTATAATCACTGCATATTTGCATATAGAATTGCTTCTGGTGAATAATAAAAGATTAAAACAATGTTAAGTAAATATCCTGATCAATGTATATATCACAGTTTGTTTTCGATCTTTCCTCCCTTTTTATTTCCCTCCCTAATTCAATAGCTATTTATTAAGTGCCAAACTGCTATAGGCTGGGGAATATAATGATACACAAAGTAGTCATGGTCATTGTCTTCATGAAGCTTGTAGTGTATTAGGAAAGCAGGTAATCAAATGAACAATGAAACAGTGCGGTAAGAACTATTACAGAGATGGTGAAGGACTCAGAGTGCCCAGCGTAGCCAGTCACTTAAACAGCTGGAAAATAGAGTATTTAGAAGTGCCAGGGAATTCATTTAAAAGAGACATTTTCAGAGCGAAATATTAAAACTGTTTTTGAGGGTGTAGTACTCCTGTACTGTATAAATCTATTTTAATTTTTATATAAATGTAGAATCTCTGTGAAATATATGTAAATAAAAAGGATGAATGGAACAGGATGACAATATCTTAAATATTACTTGAGGTCACCTATTTGTGGCTTTCATGTCATATATTTCGGTTTTACTTTTTTATTTATCAGAACTGACATTTTAATACTTGTTACTGATACTCAAATATATTACAGTGTTGCTGATAATATTTATGTGCTGTGGGGGTCGTAAAAGAGCTGACAACACTAAGATATTTACATTACAGTTGTACTGTTTGTAAATGTATAGAAATATATAAGACTTGGTATGTACCAAGCACGGTTTCAAGAAGTATTTTACATATTATTAATGCCTCATTAAATGTTATGTGAAACATTGTATGTATGCTATAGTCTGATAACATGTCGAGGTGTATCTACTTATGCTGACAGAGTTAAACACACTTTTTAAATGTGCTGGGAAGCACTCTAACTGAAATCCATGGTTGCAAAATCAAATATGATTCTCATACACCAAGTGGATAGGGATTATTCATTTAACTTCTTTAAAGCATAATTCTTTATTGCAGGCATTCTCTGTAAGAGTAGTTGATCTACTTTTATTAATCTTTTCAAGTTTTCTTTAATGATAGTTTATTTGTAGTGACTCAAGTTCCTTTCCTGGTTTCCCCTGCTCACTGCCAGAGTAAGGAAGAAGTTAGAGTTGTAGTCTAAGAGTAGGCTGCCTTTTAAAAATAGACTTTGCTATGTTTTGTTTGTGGGACGGGGTTAAAATGAAAGTTTATATTCTCTTCATACACTGTCATATCTCTGTGGTCTTATTACTTGTCTGGCTCATTTTTCATTCTTTTTATAACTTTGTTTGCAAGTTAATTCCTTAAAAGCTCTGCCAGAGGCAATGATTGGTGCTCCCTTACTTAATTCAACTTTTCATTCTCTAAATCATTGGTTAGATATGAATAGTCTTTAAAATGAATTGTGAGGTTTAATCACTGTAATGTAGTGGAATCATGATGTGCTTCTATAGATGCATTATGCTCATTATAGTGTATGTGTGTTTAAATCTTCAGCAGTTTGTTGCCACTTTGTCATGTTTTCAGGCTGAAGTCAATATATTTCATGCATTTGCTTACTTAGTTTTCTCTCAGGCTTATCATTTTACTTCTTTCTTTATGTCTTATATATAAATACATATCTACATTTTGAGACATAATTTGTGTTCCATTGTGATATTGAAGCCATACAGTCTTCATAAAAATGAATACATATAGAAAGTACTCCACTGAGATCTCCTTGGGGCCAAGATCCGGGACCTTATATTTTGTCCCAAGAGACCCAGCGCCAGGCCCTCAGTAGGCTCCTAATAACTGTCTGAGGAATAGAACTTTTATAATGCCAGTTCATTGCTCAGATTATCCTGGCATTGGCCATAGGGAGCTCTTTTAAGTTGGCTCCAGTGTCATTTTGATATGGCCTCATCTTTTTTTCTTAAAGTACTTTCTTATTTTCTGGCACAGGCTCCCTGCTCATCTGTATTTTCCCTGCCTTCCTTAGAATCAGCCATTTCTCTAAGGAGCCCTGGTTCTTTTTAATGGAGGTATTAGACACTAAGATCTGAGTGCTTGTTGTTCTTGTTACTACAGGGATTTCACTGCTTCTGGGTCCTGTGAGTGGACAGAACTGGGAAACATATGTATACACGCTAGCCCATGTATACCCCACACATCTAGAATTATTTCTTTATTAGTGTGTGTCTGTATATTAAAGTGGATATGAGTTCATGCTGATATTTCTCATTTTCAGCCACTACCAAAAGATTTAATCTTTCTCCTTTGCTTGTTTTTGATTTCTTTCTTTGAATTTGAGAAACCTGACTCTCATTATCTACAATATTTACTTGTTTTTTCAACCTTAGTAGACATTAAAAGTAATTCAGAGTTGCTAACTCATACCATGTGAAAAACCAGTTTACCAACTATAGTGTAGTATTGTGTATAGTTATTTTTGTCTTTAGCTTTACATTAACCAGTTTTTTGGCCTGTTTTCCAAAGTTACTAAGGTCAGCTGTTTTTCTTTACACCTTCAGTGAGGTTATATCCTACATTTGTAATTTACATAGACTCATTTGTCAGAATCTATAGTTCATCCTGGGTTCCCTTGGCATTTTGGTTAATTCATTATTTTTAAAAATGTGTATACAATGAAGTTTATTCTTTGTAGCAGATAGATCTTTAGGTTTTGATAAACGGTCACGTATCCATCACCACAGTACCATACAGAAGGTTTATAGCACTTTAATAATTTCCTTATATAGCCTCTTTGTAATCAACTCGTCTCTTTCCAGTCCCTGGCAATCACTGATCTGTTTTCCATCCTTACAGATTTTCCTTTTCCAAAGTTCCGTATGAATGGAATCTAACCTGTAGTCTTTTGGGTTTGGCTTCTTTCACGTAGCAAAATACATTTGAGATTAATTCATGTTATTGCATGAATCAATAGTTCATTCCTTTTTATTGCTAAATAGTGTTTTATTATGTGGCTGTACCAAAGTATATTTATCCATTCACCTGTTTAGGGACATCTGGGTTGTTTCCAGATTTTGATGATCATGAATGAAGCTCCAGTAGCTATTCATGTACAGGGTGTTATATCAACGTAACTTTCCAGGTTTCACAAATTTCATGTTTTCTCACGTGAGCAACTACCTTGGAATGGGATTGCTTGGTTGTACAAGTGTAAGTATGATTAAAAATTCACTGGAACTGTTTTCCAAAGCAGTTGTGCCTACCAAGAAGGAGTGAGCTTTCCTATTGCTCTACATCTTTGTCAGCATCTGATATTGTTAGTGTTTTTTTAACTTTAGACATTTTAATAAGTATGTAGTTATATCTTGCCATGATTTTTGTTCATATTTCCTTATTGACTAATAATGTTGAACGTATTTTCATATGATTATTTGCCGTCCATATGTCCATTTTGGTGAAATACCTGTTTACATCTTTTGTCCAATTTTTCTTACCTTTTAAGAAATTTTTTTTTTTTTTTTTTTTTTACCTTGGGTTGCCTAACAATAAAATTTTGGTTTTGTTCTTGTTTTGTTTTGTTTTGTTTTTTGAGGACGGAGTCTCGCCCTGTTGCCCAGGCTGGAGTGCAGTGGCGCAATCTTGACTCACTGCAAGCTCTGCCTCTCGGGTTCATGCCATTCTCCTGCCTCAGCCTCCTGAGTAGCTGGGACTACAGGTGCCCGCCACCATGCCCAGCTAATTTTTTGTATCTTTCGTAGAGATGGGGTTTCACCTTCTTAGCCAGGATGGTCTGGATCTCCTGACCTCGTGATCCACCCGTCTCGGCCTCCCAAAGTGCTGGGATTACAGGCATGAGCCACCACACCCAGCCCAACAGTAAAGTTTTAAGGGTTCCTCGTATGTACTGGAAAGAAGCCCTTAAACAGATACATACTTTTCAAATATTTTCTCCCAGTCTGCGGGTTGTTTTTCATTCTCTTAACAACGTCTTTTGCAGAACAAAAGTTTTTAATTTTGATAAAGTCCAATTAGTTTTCTTTTATGACTCATGCCTTTGGTGTTGTATCTTAAAAACTCATTGGCAAATACAAGGTCATGCAGATTTTCTCCTGTGTTTTTTTTGAGAGGTGTTACAGCTTTATCTTATGAGCTGTCTTTCCGTTCATTTCTCTCTATAAGTAACATTCTTGCTTGTTTCATGCTTTTTATCATGTATCTTCTAGGTCATTAACTTACTGTCTGTACTTAATATATCTTATTAGTTTTGCCTATATTCTTACATGGTACTCATTTATTTACTGTCTACATAACACTTCTTATGAGTTTCATCCATTTTATTCTTCTTCTTGTCTATAAAATAACTGAATATTCTCAAATAATAAAGTCAGAGCACATTACAATGTTTAATTTATTTTTGTGATAAGTTATTGGAATATCCGAAATACCTTATAGCATGATCTCGTAGCATATTGTTGCCAATTAAATATATCATCTGCTAACACAATATTAAAACCAGATTCTTGCGTGTTTATTTTCAAACCATTTATTCACTTTGTGTGAAGAGATTAAGAATCAAAAGCTTTCCTACTGATGTGTCTGTGTGTGTGTGTGTGTGTGTGTGTGTGTGTGCGTGTTTAGATATTTGAAAATAACATTTTTTGGCAGTGAAAGAAAATAAGATACATTAGTTCTTTGAAATGTAAATATTCTGATTTTTTGCCATCAAGTGTCTTATTTACAAACATGTATCATAAGATGTCTGGAACTGTGGCTCTAAAAGGAGGGAAATAATACTAAAAGTTTTTTAAAAGGCATAAGTAAATGGGTTCATAAAATGGAGAAAAAAAAGCTGAGTATTCAGTATTTTCCTGAAGTTAGGGGAAAAAATAACAATAAGCAAAAATTGATAATAACAAAAGCAATGGTAATAACTTTAATGATACTATAATGCTACTTATTGAGCACTTACTACATCTCAGGCACTGTGCTAAACTCAACCCCTTGTATCCATCATTGAATTTATCTAATTAATTAATTAATTTATTTATTTTTTGAGACAGGGTCTTGCTCTGTCGCCCAGCCTGAAGCGTAGCGGTGCCATCATGGCTCACTGCAGCCTGGACCTCCCGAGCTCAAGCAATATTCCCACCTCAACCTTCTCAGTAGCTGGAACTATAGGTGCGCACCACCATGCCCAGCTAATTTTTGTATTTTTTTGTAGAGATGAGGTTTTGCCATGTTGTTCAGGCAGGACTCGAACTCCTGACTCAAGCGATCTGCCACCTCAGCCTCCCAAAGTGCTGGGATTACAAGCGTGAGCCACCACACCTGGCCCATCATTGAACTTAATGTATGACATATCACTGTTTATTATCTTGTATTTATCAGGTTTCATACAGTGATACAAAGGCAGCCTGGCAGGTTGCCAGAAATTATTGCTTTTTATTTGTTACTTCTCTGGGATTGTCTACTAGTAGATTAAACTGGATTTGGGCCATAATCTTAAACACACAGTCTCAAACTCTGAAATTCCAAATATTGAAATCCCAAAAGATTAAAATCCTTGAAGTCTAAAACCCTGAGAATCATAATTCGAAAGATCAAAATCCTGAAAATATAATTCTGGAAAAAGTAATTTAAAATATGGTTTCTACGTTTTATAGAGAATTTATTTGAGAAACATAAAAAACATGTCAAAACACTTCATAGTCCACACAATAAAATAAACAACAATAACATCTGTATTTTGTAAGCATAAAAACTCTGGTATAGTAATGACAGTCATATGGATATAACAGTCATGAGTCGGTGAACCTATTCATAAAGAAGTAAGTCAAAAAGTGAAATGTACTAATGCATATCACCATGGTTGGTGATTTTGTGTACTTAGCTTTATAATAGTGGTCCACTGAGATACTGTGATAGACAATCTAAGTCTTTTGATGAGAGTGGTCAAAAACTGTGATGGGTCATCACATAAGCAGTGTGAGTTTGAGAACTGAGAGTTTGAGACATTTTATGTTTCGCAAATGCAGATGTACAAAAGGAACATCTCTTCATTTATTGAGGAACTTTCAACATTTTTACGTACATACACAGTGCTTATACACAAAGTCAGTGTTGTGATAATGCACTTTCATAGAGTCGAATTTCTGATGTTTAAGGCAGCAGAAGAGAAGTCTGTCCCAGCTCTCAGAGACCAATTTCCCTTCTGTATTTGTTCTCCCTGGACCCTGGGAGACCAGTTGGATGGTTTCTGCCAACCTGAGGGCACATCTTTCCCACCCAGTCCACTCAGACTGTCACTTTAATCACCTCTGGAAACACTCTCACAGACACACCCAAAGTAATGCTTTGGGTTGGGTTTCTAGATGTTCCTTAATCCAGTTAAATTGATACCAAAATTAAGTCCACAAGTCTACCCCTTGTCAGGCTGTTACCCATCCACTCCTCCTTAAACCCATTTAATTTCCAAGTGAAGACAATAAAAAGGTAATACTTCCTAATATGATGTAGCTAACATGGTGTAACTATCCTGCATACAACCAAAAAGCGCACTGATCAATTCCCTAGAATCGGGCTTTCAGGATTTCAGGATTTGGGAATTTACTCTTTTGGGATTATGATTTTGGGGACTTTAGACTCTAGAGATTTTTGTCATATGGAGTTTTAGATTGAAGAGATTTTGATCTTTAGGAATTTCCATCTTTCGAGATTTCAACTTTTAGGATTATGGGCGTTCGGGATTGTGTCTTTGGAGACTATGATTGATACCACATTAAACTCTCTGCCCTCATAATTGTCTTTGACAACTACTTCTGGCTCTACCCAAAACTGAATCCCTGAACTATTCTGATGACCAGAAAGAGAAATCATAGTTTTTTTTTTGTTTTTTTTTTTACTTATCCCCAAATATCAGGTATTAAAGTTTTTATTTACTTTCATTGCATAGTCACCAGCCCCAGCAACCTTGTAATTATATTTACCAATGATTCTACTTCATTTTCCATATTGGAGCCAGGCATCTGTTTTAAAGAATGAAAATTTATTTCGTACCCTGTTTCTCATTGCCTTTGGGGCTCTAGCCTCAAATGTTATATTAGCCTCATTGCCTACCTCTTCTCACACTTTTTATGCTTCTGCTACCCAGTTCTGTAGATGCGCCAGGGACTTTTAGCGTACCCTTTCCTCCTGGAATTTTCTTCTCCTAGTGTCATTTCATCGTAAATTCTTATACATATTTCAAGACCTAACTCAAATATTTACTTCTTGTGAAATTGTCTTTGACATGTATTTCTTCCTCTTCCCATCCTAAGAAGAGCTGATTTTTCTCCATATGTAAACTATTTTCACTTATTTATTGATAAATCTGTATTTTCAATATGGCTATTAGATTCTCTAGTCTAAAGTCCTTGTGTTTCCCTACCTTCATTTTTATTTTCTTTGCCTAGTATAACTATCATTCAAAAAAAGTTAAATGAATACATTTTTCCTCCTGCGTTCCCCATGCTCAGAAAACAGCCCTACCATTCTGTACATTTTATCTGAAAACTACTCTTGATTTTCTCCTCATTAAATACTGTCTTTAAAAATATATATAGATCAGTGATTTTCAGACTTTTAAAAAAGTGGTATCCTTTTTTCAAATGAAAACTTCTGTAAAACTTATGGGCATGTGTGTGCATGCATGCATACGTACAACCATATAGAAAGAGGTAAGGATGGGGAGGGTGGAAGTCTCCCTTCTGGCACTTCTGAAGAACTACTAGGGCTCCCAGTAGCACGGTTTTAACATCACTGGCCTCATTGCTGCCTTCATTCATCGAGTCCTTCCAAGTCATTCTTTACATTGCTACAGGAGAGCCCTTTCTAAACACAAATAAAATTAAGGTATTTTCCATGCTTAAATTTATTTAATGACTCCTTCGGTTTACATATAAGCTTTTTGGAAGCTAAGGGTATAACTTTTTACTTTTGTGTCTCTAGTCTCTGGTATAGGGCTTGTTGCATAAAAGCCTGGATGCTCCTTGAGTGTTTAATGAGGGAACATTGCACTGTTACCTATACCATTGCACAGTTATCATACCTATTGCATGGTTAAGTTTACTATTTTAACGGCTTTGCTTTACTTACATTGGCAATGCCATCCTCTCTGTTACTCAGATCCATCCCATCCTTCAGGCCCAATACACATCTTAACATCCTTTTTTTTTTTTTTTTTTTTAAGCCGTCAACTTCAGCAGCCCTTATCAGTTTCCTTTTCTTTGATTTCCAAAGCAGCTTACTGTTACTATAAATAACAACAGGCATAATGGACTGTATGTAGTGAGGGTACTGTTTTTGTTACCACTTGATGATGTAACCTCTGCCTGGGTGATCCTAGCCAAAACAAAAAAATTCGTGAAGAGTTTCAAAGGTACCCTCTTATCTAAAAGAACATACTTTAGCACAGTTCTGAGATATGCAATTCCGTTTATAGTTTGAGTTTCTAAATCAGCCAGAGGTTATAATTTTAAGCTTATGCTTTAGTACAGTTGCATATAAAAAGTTTTTTCTTTGTTTCATAACAGTTGATAGGTTGAACAACATGATCTTTGGTTAATTTGTGACTTTTGAAACCAAAATTGGTGTTGTCAGCTCATATCCTACAAATCTCACAGAAATTTTTGAAAAAGTGCATGTGATAATTAGAAGCATCAGGCTTGATTTTTTAAATGATGGATCAATTTTCAGTTCTTTTGGGAAAGAGAAATAATAAAGCGTAATGCTGTCATATTAGTATTTCGTTGATCTAGTACACTTCCTGTTTTCTGTTTTACTTACATATTTTTTCAGTAAATGTTTCCCTTTTGTTGCTTTCAGAATTGCTAATAATTACATTTTATATGAGAGCAGTTTTCTAAAAAAAAAAAAACTAATTAAAAAAATGTATTTCATTTCTTCAGAAACAAAGATCAAAACTCATGTTACCAAATAATTCTTATATTGTTATTTGAGCTTGAAGACATTCTGCTTATTTTAAATTATATTTTCATTTCTCTAATGACTTTGTGGCCTTTAATAAACTAACTTTATTGTTTCCGACAAATCAAAGTGATCTTTATTCAGAATAAGGGATAAATACCCTCACTATTTCTTACAGGAAGGCTTTTCTACAAGACATCTATACTGTTAATTTCATATTTTTGATGTTACTGCAGAAGGAAAAGGGGATACTGTATCTTTAATGGAAAGCAAAAGGTTATCTTTCTATGGCCTTTGTGTGTATGTGCTGATGTGGATGTAGGCAGCCAGACAGGCAATGTGTGCAGAGAGACTAGGGAACCGGCTGTGGATCGATAGAAGTGGTGTGAAGTGAATTAATGTGAGGCAGGCTGTCTGTCTGTCATAAGGATTGTGGGGAATGTGGGGCAGTGTTGGTCAGTCACTGCAGAGATCTGCTTCCAATAAATTCAAGCCTTCTGCCTGAAAAGAAACTAGATACTCACATACTCCCTTATTGTTAAATTTTACTTCATTCACAGTAAATGTTCATATCAAATTATTGCCTCCAGTGTACTTTAATTGGACCACTGGAAAACCACACTTGTGAGGAACTGATGAAATAAAAATACCTGCTTTTCTTTTGGATCTATTTTTCAATCTCAGTGGAAATCTATATTACTGAGAATGAGAAACAGAATTTTGTTAATATTTATAAATATCCTTCTTCATTCTTAGTCCTAACAGTGTTTATCACTACAATCTAATCTTCAATAAAAAAAAAAAAAGATAATGAACTGAAGTAGTTTTATATTTCCATATTGGTTAAAGTGCTGGTTTTACATGTTACTATATTAAAATTAGTATTTTGTTCTTGTATTTCATGTTAGTCACATGACACTGTAGTCTTGTGCGTTCATATTATTTATTATTACTCAGATATTGTTAGCCAGTTGGAAAAAAATTCATACAGGTAATTTACAAACTTATGAAAGATAATTTTTGGAATACTATATCCAATTTTACTGGTGGAGCTAGTTGAGTGTAGTTTAATTCTGTTGATTTTGAAGATCACATTTCCATATTTACATTTTTAAAAAACTTCTAAAGTGGTTTAAAAAATATTGCATAAAATTGGAAAGTTTTATGTATGTAGATTTTTCACAATGAAGAGTTATCTAAGCGTTTAGAAATCTAGATGGCATGAGGATCTCATAGTCTTTCTTGTCCTCTACTTTTCACTTCTGCTACTTACTACAACCCTCTCACTTCCCTTTTACTGTTGTGTCCAAACTTACTCATACCAGCTTGCTGCCCCACTCCATTCCCCCCTGCCCCCATTTTCCCCCTAATTCATGGTATAAAACTCGTTTATTGAGAACTGTTGTTTGTTATAATGTACATTGGTTTTTTATTTTGTGAAATCTGGATTTGGAGACTCACTGTTTTTTAATGTGCCTCATGTCTTTCTGTTAATTGTATTTCTTTTTTATTATATCTCTTTACTCTCTTTATATCTTTTTATATCTTTTATCATATCTCTTTCCCCAAAGTACCCTTACTGTTATTTTCTAGTATATTTAAATAACATAATTAGTGCCATGAGATAGAAATTATTCAATTCTGTTCAAGTTGTATTTATTGAACCTTTATGAGATTTTCATCACTGTCAAATATTTTGGAAATACTCAGAAAGTAAGTAAACCTTAGCTTGTATGGTGTAATTTGACAAATAAGCTCACTTAGGTCAAGTACAAAAGAACATATCAAATATCACTATATAATTAATTGACAATATTTATAATTTTGATATACAAAAAACCCCTGAAATTTCCATAAATATATTTTCCTAGTGGACTCTTATTTTTTTGCAAGGATATTTCGTTTTCTTTGATAGACAAAGGCTAAGCTTTTTGTAGGAGGAAGAACTAAAACCGTTTTTTCTATCTCTGTGTTTTGTTGAAAATAGCATTGTATTCTGGCATAATCTTCAATTCTCTTTGGTGACAGTGATGTAGTACCTTCCACTGTATCTTTTTTTAACAAGCTAAGTTTTTGAAAGTATATATATAGTAAAATGCACGCTTTTAAAAATATTGTTCTATGAGTTTTAAACACATGTAAATAGTCATGGTATAGACTATTTTCACTATGCTAAAAATTTTGCTTTACCTCTTTACAGTCAATTTTTTTGTCACACTCCTAACCCCTGGCAACCACTGATTTGATTTTTATTTTGCCTTTTACAGAAAGTACTGTTATCTCAACCCATTAACATAAGGTCCTGATAGAACTAAATAAGGTAGAAAGTAGAAATAGCCAGGTTTATGGCTAGGAATTTTAAAAAATATTATTCCTTCTTTGCAGATAATGACTGCCTTGCTTAGAAGTGTTAAATAATGGTTTTTGATAATCTTCTACCATAACTATATGGCTGAAAACTTCAAAAGTTAAAAGCACCTATCAGATTTTCCTTCAAGCAAACGGTTAAAATTAGTTTTAAATGAGCTGTGCCATTTGGATTTGAGAGTTGAGTGTGGTAATTTGGGCTGTCCATTCTCAGTTTCTCCTACCCCTTTACTGTCTCCCAGAAAGGTTAGAAATCCTAAGTAGTGTGTTGCTCTCACAGTGCCCTCTATTATGGGAGTTAAGGATATTTTGTTGATCTTTAAAAAATGAAATATATAGATAATTTTGAAGTAAACAAATCAGTCACTTTTTATTGATTGCAAACAAAATAATCCAGAAAATTTGACTGTGAGTATTAATATAGTTACAAATATGGTCAGCATAAAGAATATAGTTTAATTTTTAAAAAATTTAAGTAGAAAATTATGCCTTTCTGAAACAAAATATTCATGGTGAATTTTGCTTTCTTATTGCGTAAATGTTCTATGTGACTCTTTCCTCCCTTTTTTCTTCAGCTATGTGGCAGAAAAAAGTATCAAGAGAGTACATTGAGGTGGCATGGATACCTTGGTTGATCTGGAATGTTAGAAAACCAAACTTTTAAAAAATCAGCTTTATTGACATGTAATTCACTTAATATTAAATTCACCTTTAAAAGTGTACAATTCAGTGGTTTTTTTAGCTGATTTAGAGTTGTACAAGCATCACTACAATCAGCTTCAGAACATTTTCAAACAACCCAAAGTGAAACCGCAGCCCGCATTAGCATTACTCCCTGTTCCCTCCACCCCCATGAGCCCTAGGCCAATCTACACATTTACTTTTTGTCTCCATAGATTTGCTGCTTCTAGACATTTCATGTAAATGCAATCATATGGCATGTAATGTTTTGTGACTTCTTTTATTTAGTTAAAATTGTTAATATTTATTCATGCCATAGCGTGTATTAGAACTTCATTTCTTTGTATTGCTGTATAATATTCTATTGTATGAATTTATCATTTATTCATCAGTTGATGAACATTAGGATACTTTCCACTTTTTGGCTTTTATGAATAATGCTGCTGTGAATGTTCATGTAGATGCTTTTATGGGGACATATGTTTTCATTCGCTGGTAGTAAAATTGCAGGGTCACATGGTAACTCTATGTTTAACCTTCTGAGGAAATGCCAGATTGGTTACTCTTGAGTTTTGAGAGTTCCTTAAACAGTCCAGGTACTAATTGCTTCTTGGACATGTGATTTGTGAATCTTTTTTCTCAGCTTGGAGATTGTCTTTTCATCTTCTTAATAGGGCCTTTGTAGAACAAAAGTCTAAAAATTTTAATGGAGCCCACTTTGCCAATTTTTTCTTTTATGGATTGTGCTTTTTTGGTGTCAACCAAAACTTAGATTTCAGAGCTTTTCTCCTGAGTTGTTTTTTTTTTTTTGAAAATTTTATACTTTTATGTATTAGATTTCAGCCCATGATCCACTTTGAGTTACTATTTATATAAAGTATGAGCCTTAGGTCAAGGTCCATTTTTTTTGCTTATGGATGTTCAGTTGTTCTAGCCCTGTTTTGAAGAGATTATCCTTCCCCCACCTCTGTTTAAAATCATTTTGGCAGATTAGTGTGTGTCTGCTTCTTGGTTCTCTATTCTGTTACATTAACCTAATGTTTATTACTCTGCCAAAGTCACATGGTTTTAATAACTTTATATAAGTCTTAAAATTGGGTAAAATGACTTTTTTCTACTTTATTCATTTTCAGAATTGTTTTATTCTAATTCCTTTGTCTTTCATATAATTTTAGAATACTTTTGTTGATATCTACAAAAAGATCCTACTGAGATTTTGTTAGAAATTGCATTAAATCTGTGTATCAGTCAATTTGTGGGGAATTGGCATCTTCCCTATTTTGAATCTTCCAGTCCCATGAACACGGTGTATTTCTCTGTTTCATTTGTTTAGGTCTCCTTTGATTTCTTTCATCAGTGTTTTGTAGTTGTCAGCGTAGAAGACCTGTTTGTGATTTTTCAGATTTACATCTAAGTATTTTAGTTTTTATAATTACTGTTAATAGTATTCTGGCTTTAAAAAAAATTAGGTGTCCATTGTTCATTACTAACATATAGAAATAGAATCGATGTTTTCAATGTTTTTTTCTTATATTTTGCAGCCTTGCTGAACTCACTTATTAGTTTCGATAATTCCTCTGTATTTCCCTTTAGACAATCATTTTATCTTTGAGTGGGGTGTATTAGTCAGAGTTCTCCAGAAAAACAGAACCAAAAGAATAGGTGGAGAGAGAGAGAGAGAGAGAGAGAGAGAGAGAGAGAGAGAGAGAGACTGACTTATTAGGGGAATTGGCTCTTGCAATTGGCTCATGCAGTTACAAAGACTGGAATGTCCCAGGATAGGCCATCTGTAAGTGGGAGACCCAGGGAAGTTGGTGGTGGGGCTCAGTTTAAGTCTAAAATCCTCAGAATCAGGGAAGCCAAGGGTGTAATTCTCAGTCCATGGCCAAAGCCCTGAGAAACCAGAGGGTTGCTGGGTGTAAGTCCTGGAGTCCAAAGCCTGGAGAACCTGGAGTTATGATGTCCAAGGGCAGAAGAAAAAGGGTGTCCCAGCTCCAGGAGTGAGAATTTGCTTTTTCTCTGCTCTTTTGTTCAACCAGGGCCCCTGATAATTGAATGGTGTCTGCCCACATTGAGAGCTGATTTTTTCCCGCTTAATACACTGACTCACACACCAGTCTCCTCAGGAAACACCCTCACACACCTCCCCATAGGTAATGCTTTACCAGCTCTCTAGGTATCCCTTAATCCAATCAAGTTGGCACTTAAAATTAACCATCACACAGGGCAATTACATCGTTCTTTCCAAACTGTGTGTATGTGTGTGTATTTTCTTGCTTTGTGGCATTGGGTAGAACTTCCAATGATATGTTAAGAGTGGTGAGTGTGACTTTCTTTGCCATATTCCTGGTCATAGGGCAAAAGCATTCAGACTTTCACCATTAAGTATAATGTTAGTTGTAAGCTTTTAGTAGATGCTCTTTATCAAGTTCCTTGGTATTCTTATTTTTCTTAGAGGTTTTACTGTTTTTACTCATGAATGGATGTTGAATTTTGTCAAATGATTGATATGATCAGGAATTCTTTTTTTCTTCTTTAGCCTGTTAATATTTTGGATTATATTGATCCATTTTGGCCAATTGAACTCCTTTCATGCCAAGAATAAACCCTACTTGGTCCTGGTATATAATTCTAAAGCAAATAAATATCCTATTTGCTTTTATTTTTGTTACAAATTCTTGAGACTATGAGAGATATTGGTCTGTATTTTTCTTTTCTTTGTATTTTCTTTTTTTCTGCCAGGGATTTTATAACCCTCACTAAGTTTTGGAAAGCATCTGTCAAAGAACCAGTTTTAGCACAACTCCCTGGCCTTTCAGCCTCAACTCCCTGGCCTTTCAGCCTCCGTTACTTTGAGATGTACATGTTTGTTCCTTAAGCTCTGTTCCAAAATACTGAATTCCTTTGGTTGAATAGTTAACTGGCACAGCACAGGAACTTTGTGGAATGCTTGGTAGTATTTATAATCAGTATTGTGTGATTCTGTGATTTCTCAAGGTTATTCTGTGATGTTCTGTGACACCTCCCACCCTGTCCCCAAGGAACTTAGTCCCTGGAAAGACTTGGTGGTAAATTGATATTGAAGTTTGAAATCAAAAGACCTACGTCTCAATTCTGGTTCCTGAATTTAGTAGCTGTATTATGTTGGGCAATTACTTAGGCTCTCTGATTAAATGAGATAAATGTAAATGGATCCATAAACTTGTTACTTACATAAATGCCAGCTTTATTTTCATTGATCCCTTAATTTTATAGGAAAGGAAAATACTAATGCTGATTGTTACTGTCCAAACTATTTCTTAATATTTTTTCAATGTTTGTCTGATAATTTTAAAAATTATCAAGTTCTAAGCAAGAAATGAGACTGAGATATTTCAAAGATTTATATATTGATTTAATATGAAATAATGAGTTTTGGTTTTGTATTTGAGCAATATCTATTTAGGAATGTAATGTTTACCTTATCTCCTCTTTGTGATTTATTTTACTTATAGCTATCTTTAATAAAGCAGTATTATTTTTCTAGTACATCCCCTCCTTTATGTTAAAATTGATCATATAAATCTAACAATAAAAATGCTTTTGTAAGTTAACCATTGAGTACATATGGACACAAAGAAGGGAACAACAGACCCCAGGGCATACTGGAGGGTGGTAGGATAGTAAGGATTGAAAAACTACCTCTTGGGTACTATGCTTATTACCTGAGTAATGAAATAATTTGTACACTAAACCCCGTGACATGCGATTTACCTATATAGCAAACCTGCACATGTACCCCTGAATCTAAAATGAAAGTTAAAAATTTTTTTTGGAAAAAAAATGCTTCTGCAAAGTGGTGGCTTTGTCATTTTTTATTCATCAGGGATCATTATTTAGCATTATTATTATTTTTTAAAGCAACTCTGAATAAGTAGCCGTACTAAAATGGTGTGTTTAGTCCGCAAGTTTAAATCCTTAGAGCTTGGAACTGCCTACTGGTAGGTCCATTTCTGGATCTGTTATGGTGGTTTGTGGCTAAGATTCTTCCTCTTTTGATACCTTTGGTTAACCGGAGGTAGCAAGGCTAAATTTCACATAAATGTTTCAGTTAATACCCCTTGGAAGAAAAGAAGTCCTTAAACTAAATAAGTGTTTGATCTTTAAAATAGTTAAATGGATTCTATGTAGGTAGTTATTGATATCCTTTTAAGCTGATTTGGTTAGAAAGTTTAACTCCTAGAGTAGTTTCTAATGGGGAGATTTGTATATTATCATGATTGAGAAATACCTTTTGATAACCATGTGAAAAATGTCGATACACTCTACTATCTGTTGTGAAATTGAGAAATAATGTGACAGATGCAAGATGACAACAAATATGCATCATCAAAGATGATAGGTATGTAAGGAAAAGACATTTGTGTGAGCTGGCAAATTCTCGGGCGATTTATAGAATGGAAGCTTTTGGCCTCTGAACTTCTTTGCCTGTCTGCTTTCAGTTAGGTTCTTTTTTTTTTTTTTTTTTTTTTTTTTTTTTT
>NW_016809830.1:5422471-5425490 GCF_001698545.2 Rhinopithecus bieti | reverse complement strand
TTTTTTGAGACGGAGTCTCGCTCTGTCACCCAGGCTGGAGTGCAGTGGTGCGATCGCAGCTCACTGCAAGCTCCGCCTCCCGGGTTTACGCCATTGTCCTGCCTCAGCCTCCAGAGTAGCTGGGACTACAGGCGCCCGCCATCTCGCCCGGCTAATTTTTTGTATTTTTTAGTAGAGACGGGGTTTCACCGTGTTAGCCAGGATGGTCTCGATCTCCTGACCTCGTGATCCACCCGTCTCGGCCTCCCAAAGTGCTGGGATTACAGGCTTGAGCCACCGCGCCCGGCCTAGGTTCTTTCATTGTGATAATTATGTGGCCTGTATCGAATTCCTTTGTAGAGGGAGATGTTATACTCTTTTTGGGCAGTGCGTTTCAGGTCCGTTGCTTAGCTCCAGGGCACAAATTATTCTCCGGTCCTCATCTTTCCTCCCAACTCCCAAGTTATAAACAAACTAACATTAAAAAGAAGTAAACTTTTAAAACAATCCACACTTTCCTCTTTGTTGAATAATTGTTAAAATCAGCCAAAGTAACTGTAGCAAAAACATTGAAAGGAATCAAGTAAAAAATGTAATACTTCAGCATCCTGTTTCAGTTTTTCTCAGATCTTGGTTAAAAGTAAATATAGTACATACCTATGTACATATATACATACAAATAAATAGAGCACATGTGAATGTTTTATTCATTGATTTGTGTCTCTAATTTTGGTGAATATATATTTTTTAATGTATTGTGTTTATATCCATTAAGTAAATTAAAAATCTTCAAAATTTCTGTTTGTCTTACTTTTCATTTTTTAAAATGAAGCCTTGTGATTCACATTTGTTTTAGCTGGAGTCACGTCAGAAGCCATGCAGACTATCACCACGGCTCCTGATGCCTCTGGGCCTGAAGCCAAAGTCCAGGAGGAAGAACATGACCTTGTTGATGATGACATCACCACTGGTAAGCACAGACATCTTTAACATCTGACTGGAACTTTGTTTGATATTGCAAAATGTTTTCTAGGTTATTTGTGGTGGGATTAAGTATTTCGATGGAAAGGATGGAGACTTGTACTGATGGTGTATTTAGTTTTATGAAACTGTTTAGTGCCCTCTTTGATCTTGAGGTGAAAAGAAGTGGAACTGTTCATGTGGTCCAGGTTTGCTGATTGTAACTCTAACAATAAATCTGCTAGCTGTGCACTTGTTTTCTGGAGACCTTTTAATTCAAAGGCTGAGATCATTGCTAAAGCCTTGGAATGTGTAAAGGAATATACTCATTAAGTTTTGAAAGATTTTGCAACTATCAGGTAAACTAAAGAATACTCAAATTTAATCACAATATATACAATATAAGCTGTATAGGAAGACTTATTCTTTATACCTATACTGTAGAAGTGAATGCTGCTTTTTAATTGGCCACTGAACATTCTTATCTGTATTACCTTTCACATTAAGTGAAATTTAGGCAAAAAACATAAAGCAAATTTTAGGTAACTCACACACTATAAATGTTTAGCCTATCTTTTTATACTCTTAAACCAGTTTCAATTACTGGATCTCCAAATACATTCAGCTCAATTTCTTTGAATGCACAGAGGAGAAAAATAACCTAGTGTAAATACTTTTACTGGTATTAACAATGGTAAGCTTTTGTTTTGGGTGTGGATGGCTAAAATTTAAAATTTGATCATAAAATGTATGATTGTTATGAAGCAACAAATATGATAGTAATCAATAATTTAGAAAGAAGCATGCCCAGAAAATATTAATTTAATAGTAATCAATAGTTTAGAAAGAAGCGTGCCTAGAAAATACCAGAAAATTTTTAACAAAAATTAAAGGAGGGGGCCGGACACGGTGGCTCACACCTGTAATCCCAGCAGTTTGGGAGGCCGAGGTGGGCAGATGACCTGAGGTCAGGAGTTTGAGACCAGCCTGGCCAACATGGCAAAATCCTGTCTTTACTAAAAATACAAAAATTAGCCGGGGGTGGTGGTGGGTGCCTGTAATTCCAGCTACTCGGGAGGCTGAGGCAGGAGAATTGCTTGACCCGGGAGGGCAGAGGTTGCAGTGAACCAAGACTGCATCACTGCACTCCAGCCTAGGCAACAGAGTGAGACTCTGTCTCAAAAAAAATAAAAATAAAAATAAATAAATAAATAAAAGGAGAAAAGAAAGGGGAAGTTTCTTTCCTCCCTCCCTCCTTCCCTCCCTCCCTCTCTCTGTGACAGGCAGGTTACTACTGTTACACTGGGAAGAAGAAAGCCTAAGATCTCCCTTGAAAATTTACAAAGTGTATATTTAAATACCTATAGCCTTGTGCCACTGCTGCCTAATATTGCCAAAGTTGGGGAACATCTGATTTTCAATAAAAATGAGATGATAATGATGATGGCTGTTACTTAATTTTAAATTCTTTTTAATGTGTAAGTTCATTGATGAAAATATTATCCAACCTAAATATGAACAATTTCAGGGACTACTAATTTTTCTGGTAGTCATTTAGTACTTTACAGTTATGGAGTTTGCTTCAGTAGCTGCTAAAGAAGATCTATTTTATTTGCAGATTTTTTTTTTTTTTTTTTTTTTTTTTTTTTTTTTTTTGAGACAGAGTCCCGCTCTGTCGCCCAGGTTGGAGTACAGTGGCGCAATCTCGGCTCACTGCAACCTCCGCTCCCAGGTTCAAGTGATTCTCCTGCCTCAGCCTCCCAAGCAGCTGGTACTACAGGTGCGCACCACCATGCCCAGCTAATTTTTGTATTTTTAGTAGAAACAGAGTTTCACCATATTGGCCAGGCTGGTCTCAAATTCCTGACCTTGTGATCCACCTGCCTTGGCCTCCCAAAGTGCTGGGATTACAGGCATGAGCCACCACACCGGGCCTATTTGCAGGTTTTTAAGCCAGTCCGTGTTTTGTTCAGTTTTCACTGCTTTTCATACTGTTATATGTATGTTTTTTGTTATATTTTACTTCCCTGTAAAGTTTAAAGACCTTCTGATCTATAAAAAGTAGTTGTTTAAGTCATAG
>NW_016809830.1:5412406-5421546 GCF_001698545.2 Rhinopithecus bieti | reverse complement strand
AAAAAAAAAAGGGGTAAACGTAACTATTATTGGAGCCATTATTCTTAGCCTTATGTTGTTAATGTTGTTATTACACTATTTTATTTCAGGGCCAGAAGGAGAGCTAGGTGGAGGGGAGTGTCATTCACTTGGTCAAACAATCTACTAGATGAAAACAAACAAGCAAACAATCTGCTAGACTGCCCCAAATAGATCCATCTAAGCAGGGGAGAGTCTGAAAACAGGCAATTACAGTATTATGTTAAGTGCTATGGTAGAGGATTGCACAAGGTGTTTTGTAACTTTATCGGAAGAATCAATAACTCATAGACGCAGCAAAAGTTTTGCAGAGGAGGTAGCTGTTTGTTTCAAATCAGTCTGTGTTTCCAGGAAGTAGAAAATACTGCTTGCTGGAGGCAGACAGAATGCAAGTGAGCCCAGTCTGTGCTTCTCACCCAAGGGCCTTACTACTGATCTGCAGCCCCTCTTGCTCCTTAAGGCCTCTCTCAACTCCCACACAGCCCTGCTAACCAGCTTTGCCCTAGAATACCCCCTCCTGGGCCACCTGCTGGTGGTGAACATCCTGGACTGTGCTGTGTGGCTTGATGCGGCTGAGTCATAAGACCTTTCATTTTACTGCTAAGCTCTAATGGAAGCCTTCTGGTCAGTAGCAATGCCCCAAGTCTACCTTGTGGGGAAGGTCTAATGATGACAGATTACTGCTTCTCCCCGCAGGGCTGGATGAGCATGGATGTGGTGGTGAGGTAGGGGAGAAACACCCACGGGGGCATCTTCATTTCTTCCTAGATAGGCACCAGTTCTGGGCAGGCAAGACTTCCCAGGGGTGGACAGAAAGAACAGACCCTCCCCAACCCGCAATTCTCGGGGGGGAGACATCACCCTTCCTCCCAAGCCAGCCTCCAATGCCGCACTTTGCCTGCCATTTGGCCATGGCCCAAACCAGCCTCCCAGCTCGCTAGTGACCACATTTTCCAAACCAAAACTCAGGACGCATGATCTGACAAAGAATTTCTGGCTAGCTTCCAAATGCAAGAGGCAAAAACCTTTCCACTTGAGAATCTCTATGATAATCTGCTTCGTTAAAGGTGACATTAAGTCGGAAACCTTGAAATTCAGGGTCTCCTCTTTCTCAAGCGTTTTGTTTTCCTTTTTTGAGACAGAGTCCCGCTCTGTCGCCCAGGTTGGAGTACAGTGGCGCAATCTCGGCTCACTGCAACCTCCGCTCCCAGGTTCAAGTGATTCTCCTGCCTCAGCCTCCCAAGCAGCTGGTACTACAGGTGCGCACCACCATGCCCAGCTAATTTTGTATTTTAGTAGAAACAGAGTTTCACCATATTGGCCAGGCTGGTCTCAAATTCCTGACCTTGTGATCCACCTGCCTTGGCCTCCCAAAGTGCTGGGATTACAGGCATGAGCCACCACACCGGGCCTATTTGCAGGTTTTAAGCCAGTCCGTGTTTTGTTCAGTTTTCACTGCTTTTCATACTGTTATATGTATGTTTTTTGTTATATTTTACTTCCCTGTAAAGTTTAAAGACCTTCTGATCTATAAAAGTAGTTGTTTAAGTCATAGCAAAACAAATTTGCCTTTGCAATAGTAGAATAACTCAATTTGCATTCTAGAATAAAAGCTGAATTTTTTAGCAGTCAAGTAAGCATTATTAAATCAGTACTTTGAAATTTTGAATTATGCACTACCAAAGTCATGAGATAGCGTTATAGTATATGATTTTTTAATTTTATTAGCAAAATCAAGAAACTAAGAATGCAAATCTAATTTGAAGAGTCAATTAATGCTACATACACTATATTTTTATCTGTAAGTTTGGTTAAACATATGTGACAAATGGTTTTTATCAGTCAATTTATTCATTTCATGTTGTGGGTACTAGAGGCAAGAATGTTCAATATCTGAAGATCTTAAATAACTAAAAAACGACTTCCTTACCATGTTGTCAAAGCAACTAGCATGTTGCAGCCTATAGATCGTTCGGGTTACCTTTAAATTGTGTGACTTGATTAAGCTGTGGTATAGATTTTTGTGAGGGTTTAGAAGAAAACCGTATTTCATTGACTAGAATCCTATATAAATTGCGTTATGAAAAATATGGTAGATGCATTGAGAGAAATCTGATTCAAGCACAATAATCTTGTTTTGGGGTAACCAGTGTTGTAGAGAGCCAGTACTACAAAAGAGAAAGCTGGCCAGTGCAGCCATTCAGATGATTTTTCCCGTTATTTTAGAGGAATTGTTCTAATATTTCTTCATAAAATAAGTAAAAATTATATCATGACAGGTATTTGCCTGCATTTTCAGGGAAGTCTTATTTGAAAGCTATAGTTAGGCTAAAGTGTTTAGTTGAATTACTTTTATTATTGTAGTAATCTGGATCTTAATTTCTAGAAACAATCTGAGCAAGATAACAACTAAAATATGAGGTATAATATAATGCTTTCACTAAAGGCAGAATACTTTTTGAAATTTTTATTTTAGGTACAAATGGGTTAGGTATCAATGCTGTCTTATGACAGTTGAATCTGAGCCTAGTAGCCTTTGTTAGCATTTGCCTTTTCAAAGTAAAAAAGCATGGATTAAGCTGTACAAGTGTTGGCTATGATCAATTGGAACTAATTAAATTTATTTAAAATGAAGAATCTTAACTGGAAGAGAACAACTAGAAAGACTAGGAGGAAAAAACTTGGGTCTTGATTGATACAATTTAAATATTCACTCTGTCATTTAAAAAATATGCTGCAGCTTCTTTCTGTATCTCTCTTTTTAAAGCTAATATCTATTGATCAGCTCTACAAAGTAATGCCAGTGTGCCTTGGTCAACACACATACTCAGTTTTACTTAGCATTCTGTCTTGAGGTTCATCAAATTCTTTCCTTTAACCAAATATTTTAAATTATATATCATAGACATATTAGCCATCTTGATGGGTTAATATTTTATGTAGAAAAATATTAAAACCTGTGTCACATTTTCATATTGTACAATATGCATGGGAAATGAACTTTTCAATGACGTTGCTTTAGGATTTATAATACTCTGTATATTTAGAATCCATTTTAATTGCTTAATGGAATTTAAAACAAAACAGTAATGTTGTTTCTAGATTATAATTTGAGTCACAAGAATAGTACTGTATTCCTGTGTGTTTGCTTTTATATGTATGCTTTTATTTCCAGTATTATCACTTAATTGCTATGTAGATATATAACTGACATTTATAAATAACACTTTCCTGTTTATACTATGTTATTAATAGGTCATAATTATACTAACGGAGTAAATCTCACTAAAGCTGACACACATAGAAGGAATTTTGGATTAATCATAATCTACTTTTCTTAAGGGAGACCTTCATGTGACTTAGTTAATTTTGCTTTATGTGTCTTTTATCATGGTACAGTATAGCATTCTGATTGAGGGTGAAGTGATACACCCTCTAAATACTGCATCTAAAAACAACCTCACCTTAATTGCAGGCTGAACAGAATTTTGGAAGGGTTTCATTCACAAACCTGCGTGTATTCCTTTAAGAAAGTCCCTATATTCTTCTGAGGGTCATAGTTTGGTGTCTTACCTCTTGTTCAATACAGCAAGGACACAAACTGACCAAAAACAATGATAAAGGCTCAAGAGTTACTGATATTGTCAACAAAAAACCACCTTGATACTGGATCAGCAGCACAGTTGACAGATTCAACTACAAAAGCAACAATGATATATGGAACCCAATGGGTGGGTTGACTGTACTTATTTTACTTTTTGATGCATTTTTTGTTAAATTATAATTAGCTACATTTTGATTACTAATTCAGGGGCAAATAAATATCTTCCTATTACTCATTAATAGATGCAGAAAATAATGTATTTTGCTATTCCTGTGTATTTAGTGCTGATAGAACCTACATGTGTCTGTATCCCTCCTCCCTCTGCCTTCAGTTATGTTCTACAGACATATATTTTAAATCTAATTCATTACAGCTTTATGTTTTACTGATTTAAAGTTTTAAGTTTCTGAGAAGATGTCTTGTCTTATGGTAAATTGGTGTATAGTTTTGTATAAATGTGCTTTTGTTTTTCTTGGATTGTAGAATCAAATTTTTTTTTGTAGGTATAATCTTAGAGACTAGCTTATGTTCTCCTTTTATAATCAAATAAATTAATATCATTATTTCTTAAAGAACTTACATGATTGATACCCAGTGTCCCAAAACATGTTATTTGGCCTTTCATTCAGAAGAGTCTATATAACATGAATGAAAATGAAAATATCTAGTAATGATGAAAAGTACTATTATATAGTAGCATTAATAGTGTGTAGTAATCCTCTCAGTAGTCATCTACTCGTTCAGTCAGTAAATATTTTTGAGCACTTTAGTGCCAGACACTGTTTACGATATGCCATTGAATACAATAGGCAATCATACTTGTCCTTGTGGAGCTTACATTTTCATGGAGGGAGGCAGACAATCATAACAAGAAGAAGTAAATAGATATACAGTATATTAGAAGATGAGAGATACCTTGGAAAGAAGAAAAAATAGAGAAGGGTAAGAGAAGTTAAAAGTAATATCACTTGACAGCTTTCTTTTATCAAGCACTTTACTTTCAAGCCTTATGAAATTACTTTGAAGTAGATACTAGTATATTTCCAGATATGTAGCTGAGGAAACAAGCTTAGAGAGATAACTTTTACGGGGTCACATATGTACCAAGTAATAGATCTGGGATTAAAATGAGTCCTACGTGATTCCAAAGCTGACGTGTGGTCTTAAGCCCTGCTCTGCACTGCCTTACATTCTCAAAGTAACTCATTAAACTTTGAAAGATGTTCATTTTCTTTTGAAATATGAGATGATGTTACAGTTTACCTTGATTGTTTATGATAAGAGGTAATTACTTTGCTGGATATCTAATCTCATCATTATTCCATTATTCCCCCTACATACCCCTCCTTTTTTTTTTTTTTTTTTTTTGACATGTGGTCTCTGTTGCTTAGGCTGGTCTCAAACTCTTGGGTTTGGCTGGGCATGAATAGTGGCTCACACCCATAATCCCAGCACTTTGGAGTGCCAAGGCAGGAGGATTGCTTGAGGCCAGGCATTTGAGACCATCCTGCACAACAGAGAGACACCCTATCTCTCCAAAAAAAAAAGATTAAAAGTTAGCTAGGTGTGGTGGTGCGCACCTGTGGTCCCAACTACATGGGAGGCTAAGCTGGAAGGATCACTTGAGCTCAGGAGGTCGAGGCTGCAATGAGCCAAGTTTGCACCACTGCACTCCAGACTGGGTGACAGAGTAAGACTCTGTCTCAATAAAAACAAAGGAAAAACTGGGCTCATGCTATCCTCTCTCCTCAAACTCCTGAGTAGCTGGGACTACAGGTGTGCTACTATGTCCATCTAGTCTCATTATTTAAAATGCAAATTTGTTATTCTAAATTTAGATCAAGAGATCATCTCCTTTAGGAAACAAATCACCGCATGTTCGTTCTTTAAATTTTCTTTTTTTTTTTTTCTTTTTTTTTTTGAGACGGAGTCTCCCTCTGTCGCCCAGGCTGGAGTGCAGTGGCGCGATCTCGGCTCACTGCAAGCTCCGCCTCCAGGGTTCACGCCATTCTTCTGCCTCAGCCTCCCGAGTAGCTGGGACTACAGGTGCCCGCCACCTCGCCTGGCTAGTTTTTTGTATTTTTTAGTAGAGACGGGGTTTCACCTTGTCTGCCAGGATGGTCTCGATCTCCTGACCTTGTGATCCGCCTGTCTCGGCCTCCCAAAGTGCTGGGATTACAGGCTTGAGCCACCGCGCCCGGCCTCGTTCTTTAAATTTTCAAACATTATTTAGGACTGTTGTAACATAATAATATAAATAGAAGTATTTTTCATTACTAAACAGTCACTTTATTGCATACATGTAAATGTTCATTGTTATGTCCAGCTTTTTGAATTCATCAGTATAAAACTGACACATTAATATATGTTTATACGCTGAAGTCAACATCTCTACTATTTTAAAATAGAGCTGAAAAAGACGTCTAGTCTGAGACTTAATACCGATTTGTGTATTTAACTACTTACCACAAGTCCTATTCATAAGATGTTTTTACATTTGTTCTGAATGGAAGATAGGAAATTTACCCTGTTAAAGTACAGATAAGCGCCAAAGAACAAAATACGGCATATTATGTATTCAGAAACCAGACGTTCTTTCCTAGCCAGGAGTGAGAGGCTGTATAATTTGTAAACTAGAATAAGATACTTCCCCCTACACCCTCTGCCTTTCTCATTCTTTAACTTATATTTAACAGTCTAAAAAGTAGTTTAGATGTATATGAATTTTAAGTCACTTCTTCTAAATCATCACTACCCTTGCTTTTGACTTCAGAGTGTTAGCTATGAGTTCACTATATTAAGGGTCTTAGTAATTATAAATTACTAAAGCTACGGTTTTTTTACTCTGCAGTTTTCATGAAAACAGATATTAAGAAAAATGAGAGTGTAAATTTCATGGTTTTCTGAGTGAACTATGTCATTTCAAATAATTTACCTTTTTGTCCTTTTTTCAAAAAATCTGGGAGAAGAAACCATGTATGAAAATATTCCTTTCTTGTTTAGTGTTTAATGCTCAGCTTCAGTTTGTGTTGAAGGACAAGTAGAATGTTTCTAAATACAGTATTTGAGAAAGTTTGTGACATGAATATTAAAATACAGAAAAAAATGATGCTGTATAAAACTGAGATACACTTTCTTTTTCCCATTTTCTCTCTGGGTGATTTACTTTTTCTTTTCTTTGGTAACTACCGCTTGTATGTTAATGACTGTCAATCAAATCTGTATCTCCAGCCTAGCCTTCTCTTTTCAATATCAGATTCATATATCCTCCTGCCTGAATGTCCTATAGATACCTAAATACCAAGTGCAAAAGGAGCTATAGGCCAGGTGCGGTGGCTCGTGCCCGTAATCCCAGCACTTTCAGAGGCCGAGGCGTGCGGATCACCTGAGGTCAGGAGTTCGAGACTAGCCTGGCCAACATATAGTGTAACCCTGTCTCTACTAAAAACTACAAAAATCATTTATATTTGTAGTTGTGGCAGGTGCCTTTAATTCCAGCTACTTGGGAAACTGAGGCAGGAGAATTGCTTGAACCCAGGAGGTGGAGGTTGCAGTGAGCTGAGATTGTGCCACTGTGCTCCAGCCTGGGCAACAGAGCAAGACTCCATCTCTCAAACAAACAAAGAAACAAAAAACGAAAAAGGAGCTATATTTCTTCCAAAACCTCATCTTCTTTCATATGTATACCTCAGTTAAAGGTACATCACTAATGGTACCGTTAATTACCTGACATCTCAAACTTGAAGCCCAAGGATAATCCTGACTTTCCCACTTTTTAACAATGTCCACATATAGCTGGTGTAAGTTCTTGTAAAATGTGCCTCTTAAATATCTCTCAGTGGTTTTTTTGTCTTCTCTGTTTCCACAGAGAATACCTAGATCCTGCCTTGCATTTTTTCTTCTTCAGATTATCGTTGCGTTTTCCTACAACGATCTCCCTGTCTTCCTTCTCTTGTTCTCATCCAGATCATGTCTTCCATGACTCTGAGAGTTTAAGAAGTCAGTTCATCACCCTTCACCCTCATTAACACTTACTTAATGACCTCCCATTGATTATAGCTCCAAATCTAAATACCTTGGCAAGATATCTAGGGTTCTTCAAGGGCTGACTTATATCTCTGACATCATCAGCTAAAGCAATACTTAACTTTGTTCCCCAGAGTACCCTGCTATTTGGTGATTCACACTTTGCATGTGCCCCTCCATCTGGCTGGCATGCTCTTAACTCTCACATATGGGATGAAATTCCAAGAATTCCCCTCAAATTCAGGAGTGTCATCATCTTCATGAATCCTGTCTGGACCCTTCTTATGTAATATCTCCCTGTTCGTTGTACACACTTCTGCTCTTACAGCTTAGTAACATGTAGCAGTAATGATGTCTGTAATTTTGTTAAGTGATCATTTCACTTGCCCTTTCTGAGTCATGTGGGCATGTGACTTTTACCTTCTTGTATGTCTAGCACTAGAATAGCTGGTACATAGCATCTTCTCAATAAATGTTTATTGAATGAATGGTTGAATTAATGAATCCATAAGATTACTCATATTTCAAGCAGCATTCCTGATATACTGTGTATTTACTTAAATACATTTGCTATATCTTTCCTATACTTACATAGTTTATATTTCCTTAACCTCCCTGCCCATCTTCTTAGTGGCTATTTAAATGGCTCAAAAAATTTTGGTAACACATTAGTGAGGTGATGTAGGCTTATTTGTAGCTAAATTGTCTCTTGATATTATGAAAATGAGACTGAGAACACATCTAAGAACATAATTAGCTCTACAAAATTAGTCACTATTGTTTCTGTTTAAAAGTTTATCTTTTTCTCTTGGAAAATAATATGTCTTCAAAATTAGGAGAAGGATGTGATACATAGATTTAAATAAGAAAAGATAGGGGAAAAAATCCTGGAACAAATGTGCTTTGTAACTTGTCTTAAAGAGCAGGTGGAAGTTGGGATGTGCTATTGGAATTGCATAAGCAGAGAACTAGACCTGATAGAATTTTCAGAGAATCTCCTTTCTGTGGTCTGCCTTGGCCCTTGCAGGTTTGGTAGACAGTGGAGATGTACTTGTGGATGATGGTCCTAGTTTCTTAAAAGTCTGGGAATCCCTATTTGGTTGCTGCTTCTTCAGTCACCCTTTTCTTCCTTGCTCTGGTAGCTGTGTCTCCTCATTTCTGGGGTGGATTCTATCAGCAAAAGCCAGAGTCTTTAATCAACTCTTGCCTTGGCACCAAATCTTTCAAAATGCTATTATCCAATAAGGGCAGTTTTATTTTTTGTATGTGCACATAAAGGTGGTTTGCATGTGATATTTTTGCAAGGGGTTTGGGCAGATAAATAGTAATTAACACCGTCTTTGCAAACTTATGTAAAAGAACACATTGCAAAATCAAGAACTTTAATAACTATCTCAATGACTTAGCAGCATTTATTGAGTACCTAATATGTGTCAGACTGGCTCTATGCTCTTTTTTTTTTTTTTTTTTTTTTTTTTTTTTTTTTTTTTTT
>NW_016809830.1:5398578-5412138 GCF_001698545.2 Rhinopithecus bieti | reverse complement strand
TTGTATTTTTTAGTAGAGACGGGGTTTCACCGTGTTAGCCAGGATGGTCCCGATCTGCTGACCTCGTGATCCGCCCGTCTTGGCCTCCCAAAGTGCTGGGATTACAGGCTTGAGCCACCGCGCCCGGCCATGCTCTATGCTCTTTTAAATCCTCAAACAATTCATGTGATGTCTTCATTATCGCTTCTGTTTTATAAGAGAAGAAAATGAGGCACAGAATGGTAAAGTCACTTGCCACATAAAAGCCACAGATAGAAAATGACAAAGTCAGGATTTGAAGCTGGGCTATTGCTTCTAGATCTTGTGCTTTTAAATTGAAGTAATTTGTTTAAAATCAAGTCATTTATAAACCTTACAAGAGAAAAAAGAAACACATATATTGATTATGACTTGTCATTTTCTTTTTGTGTTACATAGAATCTTCTATTTTAACTTTTGGTATAGCTTAACTTTTTATGTAGTACAAGGAAATGTTTGAAATGTGAAGAAAATACTTCCTGTTTTCTTAAAAGAGAAACATAGAAATTCAGTATATGAAGATAATTTTATGTATTGTCTAGATAAACTAGAATTTCTACTTCATGTTCATATAAAACCACACACATAAATACACCAACACATAAACAGTATTAGATCAGAAAGCCTTAAAGTTTGAGTTTCACATTAACTAGTATGTATTTCTTTTGCTAAATTTAGACCAAACAGGAAAAAAGCAGAAATACTTAGTTGGATAATAATGTAGGTGCTGCATCGGGGTTGGGGGAGGGCAGGTGGGTGGTAGAGGGAAGCCATCCCTGTGAGTGAATAACCTTCAGGATGAACTTAAAGTTTAGCCTTTTGTGAGCTGTGTAATAGTACCTCATGGATAAGAATGAATTGCATTAGATTGCGGCACACTATTATATATCTGTATATTACATGAATTGCCCTTATAATTGATATCAAACCCATATGACCAAAAGTTGTAATTCACAAAAGTAATGACAACAATGTCTCATAATTCACAGACTCTATGTCATACCTGTGAATGATTGCTTTTACTGTGCAAACCATGTTAAAGGGGAAAAACAGGTTTTAAAATGGATGTTGGGTTCTGAAGACTCCTTCTTCCTGATACTTCATAGTCGTTTTAATACATAAAAGATAATTAAATTTACTAACATCTCTGAGTTTCCCCATGATTTCTTGGTTTAAAATCACATTGCAAGCATAAAAGCTTTTGCTCTTAATTTGAAGTTTTAAATTACAAATGAAAGGTAATATTTAATATTTGAAGTGAAGAGAGCCAGAAACCTGAATGTATTTTCTCGTCATGTAACATACTAGAAAGAGGAGTCCTCACTCATAGGCAGGATAAAGATTGAGAGCATTTTCTCATCATTCTTGTTATAACTATTTATCCTAAATAAAGATGGATGAATTAAATCCAGTGTGAAAGGATTCAGGGAATCTGAACCAGCTACTCTTTCTTTGTTTACCCTTTCTGTAAATGTATTTTTTCAGTGTGGCTAGTGCCACTGAAAAGGAGTATAAGGAATATTCAGTTTGATTCAATACAACATGAATAAGTGTCTTATGTCTTCTATCAGCACATTCTATGGAGGATTTAATAAAGCAAGCCTCTAGGTGAGAAGCTGATGATCAAATTTTAGATATGTCTGCACAAAAGTGCACAGATGACATATATGTGCATATTCTTTGTAGCTGGGAGAATTCAGAGTACTGGGCTTAGTTAAGGGTAGGAGTTATGTTAGAGGTAAGCCTGCGCTTATTGCAGAGGTAGAGAGACGTGGGAAAAGCTTCCGAGCTCAAGCTGTTAGTTTACAGACTTAGAAATAATTCCCTGTGGAGAGAGTGAGAAGAAGAATGCCTTTCCCAGAGCGGACAGACTGGCTCTGTCATCAAGGAATGAGGGTCTACTCTCATGTTAGTTTGGAAAGTAGCTGATTTTTACATTCTGTATTTTATGTTACTTTAAAGCAGGGTTTATTATTAAATAGAAAGAGGGATGAAAAATGTTGATGGAATGCATTGGCTACATGCCTTATGTGCTCAATTCCACTTCCATGGTTTTCCTTTTCATTTAGCAGATATTTTTGAATACCTGCTGGGTGTTGAGCATGTACCAGATGCTGAGTGTAAAGTGGAGTTTAGGCTCTAAAGGGCAAGACTGATGACTGGTTTTGTTTCTTGTTCAGTGGGAAATTTTTACCTGAAGAACTGCTATTCTTAGAGGTTTAATAAACTTAGATTAATGTGATGTAAAATATATATATATATATATATATACACACACACACACACATACATACCCACATATATATACACATATATATATATATACACAGACACACATATATATGTCTGAAAGTGAATCTGCAGGTTTCATAGAAATGGAAAAATGAACGAGACCAAAATCAACTAGATGGAAAGCTGGTCTGCAATAGTAAATGTATAATGACATTATAAGGCTCTAACATCTCATTGTCTGTGTTAAAATCTCAGCTTCCTTACTTGTTCGTTGTATGCCCTTATTTAGTTACTTGACTGTGCTAAGCCTCAATTTTCTCACCTGAAATATGAGGATAATAAGGTTATTATGAGACAGATGAATGGCTACAGAAAATGTGGTACATAATCACAGTGTAGCAATGGAGTACTATTCAGCCATAAAAAAGAATGAGACCAGTCATTTACAACAACCTAGGTAGAACTGAAGGTCATTCTGTTAAGTGAAATAAGGTAGGCACAGAAAGACAAACATCACCTGTTCTCATTTATGGGATCTAAAAATCAAAGCAATTGAACTCACGGACATAGAGAGTAGAAGGAGGGTAGAGAGCCTACCAGAGGCTGGGAAAGGTAGTGGGGGTTGGTGGGGGATGGTTAATGGGTACAAAAATTGTTAGAAAGAATGAATAAGACCTATTATTTGATAGAACAACAGGGTGACTATAGTCAAAATAATTTAGTTGTACATTTAAAAATAACTAAAAGAGTGTAATTGGATTGTTTGTAACATGAAGGATAAATGCTTGAGAAGATGGATATCCCATTTCCCATGATGTGATTATTACACATTGCATGCCTGTATGGGAATATGTCATGTAACCCATAAATATATGCACCTACTATATACCCACAAAAATGAAAAATTTTTTTTAAAAGCAAAAAAAAAAAAAAAAAGATTGTCTTGAGTATTAAATGAGATGATGCATGGAATGTTTTTAGCAGAAGAACTGGACCATAGTAAGTGCTAAATAAATATGCCTGTTGTCTCCCTTCCCTTCTCATTACCACCATCATCCTTAAGTGATTTGTTTTAATAACATAAATGATTGGTAACTAATATCATTTATAAATCAGTTTTGAGTGACTTGGTGGTGTTTATTCTAGGTAGTTTGACTATCCTTTACAAGGATATATACTTGCTAGAAACATTTATACTTTACAGATCAAGAAATAAGCCATATCCACTTGAAATTTTCACAAATTTACAAAAGTTGGCTCATGAAATATTGATAAATTATATTTTCTTAAACACTTTTGTATTGATTTCTTTTATCATATTTATTGTCTGAGTTGAATTTGACCATGAAGGTGAATTATTTGATGAAACAGAAATAACCACAGCTTTAAAAGAAAAAGTAGCTGAGGAAGAGTTAATTTGCATATGCATAACTGAGTTCAGCCAGTGGTGAAGTGAGGGGTAAAAAGGACATAATGGAGACAAGTTTTCTGAATGTTCTGATGTGGCCATTTAGTTGAGAGTCACTACTAGACTTTAGAAAACATGTTTGAAAAATAATAGATTGGCCGGGCACGGTGGCTCAAGCCTGTAATCCCAGCACTTTGGGAGGCCGAGACGGGCGGATCACGAGGTCAGGAGATCGAGACCATCCTGGCTAACACGGTGAAACCCCGTCTCTACTAAAACTACAAAAAACTAGCCGGGCGAGGTAGCGGCGCCTGTAGTCCCAGCTACCCGGGAGGCTGAGGCAGGAGAATGGCGTGAACCCGGGAGGCGGAGCTTGCAGTGAGCTGAGATCCGGCCACAGCACTCCAGCCCAGGTGACAGAGCGAGACTCCATCTCAAAAAAAAAAAAAAAAAAGAAAAATAATAGACAAGATGGATATGGTCCATGGGGAAAGATACCTTAAAATATTAAATATTAATTAAAATGTTGTTTAAAACCTGAAGGTTAAAAGAGGATCTTCACCATGCTATCATTAAATAGTCTTGCCGAAAAAGAAAAAGGGGAAACGTTTCATATAACTCTCATACTTGCAAAGGATGGTTTCTCATCAGCTCAGTTTTAAGAAGGTGTGTTCAAAACAGCAATGTGTACCACACCAAAATATCAACTAAATGTGAGAGTAGAATATAGACAGTTTTAGAAAAGCAGGCCATCAAAAACTATGCCTCGTATGTCTTAAGAACTAGTGGAGGATGTGTGCCTCCAAAATTGAGAAAGTAAACCAAGAAAGAGGAAGCTGGGGACCTAGTAATCCAGATAACTTGGCTTATAAAACCTATCTTGCCCTTTGATACTTTCAAACCCCCATCTCGTTGTTTCAGGCAACATCTCTTAGGAACGTGCCGCTCAGGGCTGAGCACAGTGGCTCCCATAGGAGGATAGCTTCAGACCAAGAGTTCAAGATTAGCCCGTGGCAACATAGTGAAACTTCATCTCTCCAAAACAAACAAACAAAAAGATTAGCTGAGTGTAGTGGTGTGCACCTGTAGTCCCAGCTACTTGGGAGGCTGAGACAAAATGATCACTGTGATTGTACCACTGCACTCCAGCCTGGGAGACAGAGGGAAGCCCTCTGTAAAAAAATATAATAAAATAAGCAAACAAACCCCAACCTCCCCCCACCACACACACACACACACAAAATAAAACAGGACTGTAATGCTCAGAAACCTAGCCACTCTGAGGATTGCTTGGAAAAGGGAAATCTGAGAGATAAGCATTTAGGCTGCAAAGTCCAGCACCCCCTCCCCATGTGGGAAGTCTCAGTGACTGTATTGATTTAGTACGTTTCCTTATGTTCTGTATATTTGGCAAGTTCTAACTGTTCCATTTTCCAGGCTAGGCTTGATTTCTGCTCCCTGATCTACTCCCTTGTATAACAGATTTACACTACTGGGTGAGAGTTTGGGGGTAAATTATTGAAATATAAAGAGAACCAAGTAAATAACAACAACAGACAGTTATTGACTGCAAGGAGGGAAAAAAAGCAGTGCTGATAAAGTTATCAAAAACCCCATGATTGAGTTATAAATAACATGCACATATTGTGAAACTATGAACCTTAATTATGATGTAATTTTAATAAGAACTATGATATAAATTGGGAGGCATAGGAGGAAGAAGGCAGGAGAAAGCTTGTGAATATGGTGTGTGTATGTGATGTGAATGTGGCGTGTGTATGTGATGTATGCAAGTTGTGTTTATGTGATGTATGCAAGTTGTGTTTATGTAAAGGAGAACCCAATTTTTATTGACCATAGTGGAGGATCATAAGTTTAAAGATAGATAAGTCTAAAATTGAAAAGTTAGAAAATAACACAGGGTTTCCTAAAGGAGTCAAATGTCTAACAGTCTTTGTTTTTTAAAAAATGGGGAAAATTGGATCCAAACAGCTCTAAATTGGTTAGTGTACTGTCCACATATACCAGAAGTCTGCAGCGAATTAGTAAATATGATTTGGGAGCACTTAGAAGAAAAAGTGAGAAGCAGTATAGGTGCCCTGAGCTTACCACACTCAAATTTTATCACAGTGTTTCAGTTGCGTTGATTTTGTTGCCCTCCATCATCTAAAATAGTTTTGATGTTTTGGTGTAAAATTTATATGATTCATCATAAAATGACATTTATACTCTTTTATGGGTTTTTACTACATGCAGCACACAATGGAAGGCATCATTCTTCTGTTCATGGAAAGCTATTCTTCATGATGAATTTCTTAAAAATTTGGTTTGGTATTACTAGCTACTGTCAAACTTGCTCAAGCATCATTGCTAATGCCCTCCTCATTATTTTCCCATGATGAATTTATCAATTTTCTTAGGAATTAGGGAAGAGGACTTCTAAAAAATAGGAAAAGGTCTGTTAAGAAAATTCCAGCCATACAGCCTAGTTCAGCATGTCACTAGTAATAATCACCACCATGGTGCTCCCTCCAGATCACCTCTGGGTGCTGCACTATACGTCTTCGATACTTGTGATACTAAAGGTGTCTGACTCACTCATATGTATTTGTGTGGAGTCTTTGGCAGAGTCCCCTAAACAAACGATATTTCAGAGGGTCTGGCTTGCTGTCCCAGCACACTTTTTTTTTTTTTTTTTTTTGAGACAAAGTCTCACTCTGTTGCCCAGGCTGGAGTGCAGTGGCACGATCTCGGCTCGCTGCAACCTCTGTCTCCCGGGTTCAAGCGATTCTCCTGCCTCAGCCTCCTGAGTAGCTGGGATTACAGGCACTGCACCTCCATGCCCAACTAATTTTTATTTTTTTAGTAGAGACGAGGTTTCACCATGTTGGTCAGGCTGCTCTTTGACTCCTGACCTCGTCCAGCACACTTTTTACTGATAGATATGCAGAATGTGGTGTTCACTCTGTGTAGCTTAGTGGGATATTTAACAGATGACTGCCACTGTAGAAGCGTGATCTTCAGTGTAGCCAGACTAAACTTTGTACATCAACCCAGCCTGGGAAAGTCCCTGTAGGAGTTCATGATACCCTGGCTGAGCATCTTTGGACTTCAAGGAATTAGCTAGGAAAGAGGGGAGAGGGAAAGACTTTCCAAAAAGAGTCAAATCCTGGGAGGGAGAGAGAGCAAGAGGTGGTACAGCCATTTGGGAGGAAGAGTAAGTGGTTCCCTGTGAATGTGTATAGAATGGGAACAGGGTCAGGACTAACAAGAGGGGATGCCAAAGGCAGGCCAGATGATGAAAGGCTCTGTTTGTTGGCTGAGCTGCTTTATTCATTTTCAGGGGACAAGCCAGAGTCAATAAAGAGTCCAGACCACTCTGACAATAGATGCTGAAAATACAGGGGAATGATGCTGGAGCAAGTGGGGGTAAGCAGTGGTCTAGGTTTGAGCTGGCAGGGGCCTGAACGAAGGTAGCACAGGTGCTTGAAATGGCATTTGTTTATATTTATTTAAAACATTTTGAAGATGGCCAAATAAGAACAGCTCCCGTCTGCAGCTCCCAGCGAGACCAACCCAGAAGGTGGATGATTTCTGCATTTCCAACTGAGGTACCTAGTTCATCTCGCCGGGACTGGTTAGACAGTGGGTGCAGCCCATGGAGGGTGAGCAGAAACAGGGTACAGTGTCATCTCACCCGGGAAGCACAAGGGGTTGGGGAACTCCCTCCCCTAGCCAAGAGAAGCCCTGAGAGACAGTGCTCTCCAACCCAGATGCTATGCTTTTTTTTCCCATGGTCTTTTTTTTTTTTTTTTTTTTTTTTTTTTGTTGAGACGGAGTCTCGCTCCTGTCACCCCAGGCTGGAGTGCAGTGGCCGGATCTCAGCTCACTGCAAGCTCCCGCCTCCCGCGGTTTACACCATTCTCTCACTGCCTCAGCCTCCGGAGTAAGCTGGGACTACAGCGCGACGCACCTGTCGCCCGTCTAGTTTTTAGTATTTTTAGTAGAGATGGGGTTTCACCATGTTAGCCCAGGATGGTCTCGATCTCCTGACCTTGTGATCCGCCCATCTCGGCCTCCCAAAGTGCTGGGATTACAGGCTTGAGCCACCGCGCCCGGCCTCCCATGGTCTTCACAACCTGCAGATCAGGAGATTCCCTCGGGTGCCTACACCACCAGGGCCCTGGGTTTCAAACACAAAACTGGGTGGCTGTTTGGGCAGACACGGAGCTAGCTGCAGGAGTTTTTTTTTTTTTCATACCCCAGTGGCACCTGGAATATCAGCAAGACAGAACTGTTCACTCCCCTGGAAAGAGGGCTGAAGCCAGGGAGCCCAGTGATCTTGCTCAGCAGTTCCCACCCCGACGGAGCCCAGCAAATGAAGATCCACTGGCTTGAAATTCTTGCTGCCAGCACAGCAGTCTGAAGTCGACCTGGAATGCTTGAGCTTGGTGGGGGCAGGGGTATCTGCCATTACTGAGGCTTGAGTAGGCGGTTTTCCCATCACAGTGTAAACAAAGCCACCTGGAAGTTTGGCACCGCAGCGCCACACAGCCACTATAGAAAGACTGCCTCTCTAGATTCCTCCTCTCTGGGCAGAGCATCTCTGAAGGAAAAGCAGCAACCCCAGTCAGAGACTTATAGATAAAACTCCCATCTCTCTGGGACAGAGCACCTGGGGGAAGGGGCGGCTATGGGCGCAGCTTCAGCAGACTTAAACGTTCCAGCCTGCTGGCTCTGAAAAGAGCAGCAGATCTCCCAGCACAGCGCTCGAGCTGTGCTAAGGGGTAGACTGCCTCCTCTAGTGGGTCCCTGACCCTCGTGCCTCCTGACTGGGAGATACCTCCCAGCAGGTCAACAGACACCTCATACAGGAGAGCTCTGGCTGGCATCTGGCAGGTACCCCTCTGCAGCAAAGCTTCCAGAGGAAGGATAAAACAGCAGTCTTTGCTGTTCTGCAGTCTCCACTGGTGATCTGGGCAAACAGGGTCTGGAGTGGACCTCCAGCAAACTGCAGCAGATCTACAGAGAGGGGCCTGTTAGAAGGAAAACTAACAAACAGAAAGGAATAGCATCAACATCAACAAAAAGAATGCCCACGCAAAAACCCCATGTGAAGGTCACCAACAGAAAAGACCAAAGTAGATAAATCCATGAAGATGAGGAAAAACCAGCGCAAAAAGGCTGAAAATTCCTAAAACCAGAATGCCTCTTTTCCTCCAAAGGATCACAACTCCTCGCCAGCAAGGGAATAAAACTGGACAAAGAATGAGTTTGATGAATTGACAGAAGTAGACTTCAGAAGGTAGGTAATAACAAACTCCTTCAACCTAAAGGAGCGTGTTCTAACCCAATGCAAGGAAGCTAAGAACCTTGAGAAAAGGTTGCGGGGACTGCTAACTGGAATAACCTGTTTAGAGGAGAACATAAACGACCTGATGGAGCTGAAAAACACAGCACGAGAACTTCGTGCAGCATACGCAAGTATCAGTAGCCAAATGGATCAAGCAGAAGAAAGGATATCAGAGATTGAAGATCAACTTAATGAAATAAATTGTGAAGACAAGATTAGAGAAAAAAGATTGAAAAGGAATGAACAAAGCCTCCAAGAAATATGGGACTGTGTGAAAATATGGGACTATGGACTATGGGAGGGATAGCATTAGGAGAAATACCTAATGTAGATGACGGGTTGTTGTATACCTATGTAACAAACCTGCATGTTCTGCACGTGTATCCCAGAACTTAAAGTATAATAAAAAATAAAACATTCTAAATATCAAAAGTCCTCTAGGTTTATAATTAATGTAAGCTAATTGGTACCTAGTATTAAATAAAACATTCCAATAAAATGAATGTCTGCGTTACAAATGTCAGTTAAATTATGTTGTACAAGTGGGTTTTTATGAACTTGGTGTAGAGAATATTAGTGTCATTCATGTGCCATATAAAATCTTTTCTTTAACCCCCACCTCGTTTTTCTATATAGTATCTTAAAGTTGGAAAGACTTATTCATAATCTAGTAGATAGATTTTATATTCTAAACCAATCCTTCCCATCGCAAAGAATCTGTCATACCACATCACTGAACATAAAGGTTACCCAACTTTTGCTTACACACTGTATTAATTTTCCTATTGCTACATAATGAATTAGCACAAATGTAGTTTAAAATACTCATATTTATTATCTCATAATTTCCATGGATTAGGGAATCTGGGTCCAGCTTAGCTATGTCCTTTGCTCTAGGACACAAAAGGCTTCAATCAAGGCATTAGCCATGGCTAAGTCTTATCTGAGGCTTTTGGTCCTATTCCAATCTCACATTCTTAATGGCACAATTCAGTTCATTGCAGTTATAGGATTGAGGTCCTCAGCTCCTAGAGGCCATCCTCAGTTCCCTGCCATGTGCCCCTGTCCGTAGGCATTTCACATCATAACTGCTTGAGTCTTTGAGTTAGCACTGCAATCTCTCTACTAGGTGCTAGCAAGATGGAGTCATATATAAATTGAAACATAATCATGAGAGTGCTGTACAAAGTAATCTTATTATGGAAGCGGCCTCCCATGACTTTGCTGTCTTCTGTTGGTTAGTAGTAAGTCACAGATCCTGCCTTTACTCAAGGCCAAGGGGTGGTATAACGGTGTGACTCACTGGGGGTTGGTTACCTTAGGATGGTCTCCCTACACACACACCTACTCAAGTGTGGGGCTCACTGCTTGCAATTTCATTCCTTCCATATTTTGCTTGTTTTGTTTGTGTAAGAGAGCAAGATATCTCCCTCCTTGTCTTCTCTGTGTCCTTCAACAACATCTTGTGTGACCTGATTTCGTAGACCCTTCTCTCTTCCATTTGACTGTATGTACTATGTTTTATCAGTGATATTCCTTAGAAGGTGGTACTCAGAATGGACCATGCCACCACTAGCAGACCAGTGCAAGTATTACACAACTAGTTTCTTCCTTTATCTGGATGCTATGTAATTTTGAAATTAGATTGGTTTACTTTAGAAGGCATCCCACATTTTTGTCTGCTACTAAAAGTGGAATCATTTAAAATGTCAGATATTACATGAAGTGCTGTTAATTCAAGTCTTCCCAATTTAGAAGCAGGACTTGATATTTGTTCTTTCTGCTTTCCATCTTCCTGGTTTGAGGCCATCATCCAGACTGGGAATCTTTTCCAGCGCGTTGGTTTTTTCTCCCTGCTTTATGGCCTCTGTGAGTGTGATGAACAAGCCTTCTATGTTGTCTGTGTTTACTAGTTAACTGCTGAGCAGGCCCCAAAAAGACTCCTGCAGCACATGGGTAGAGATCTTCTCTACCTTTTCATCAGCTCTGACATCACTCTCCAGATACGGTTTTTCAACGCAATATAAAGTAACTCTTTTGCAGTGTCTCCTTAGCTCAGTGTTTAAGAAAATATGCTCAAAAATAGAACAAGGTATACCACACCAAAATATCAATGATATATGAGAGTAGACTAGAGACAGCCTTAGATTCTCCCATGTCTTAAGAACTAGTGAAGCATTCACTAGTTCATCTTATTCATAATTCAGATTTATTCATCTTGTTAATGATAATACTCTAAGAGATTTCTTCATATGCTGTACTAAGATCAGAGTATGTACATTAATGAACAGTGCAGGTTTATGATAATGTTTTACATTTGTGGTATTGTACCTAACTTATAAGTGTATATAAGGGGATTTTAAAACATTCTTGATGTGCCTTGAGTTGCAGTAATTTTGGAGATATGCAATTTTTAAATTAGCAAGCAACAGCATTAATCATCATCAGAATTTTCAGAGGTCACCTAGAGAGTTATTGTCTGGATGACTGTTGTGGGATAGGGTAGATATATGTAAGTATCTGGTCAAAGAGATTAGGAAGTTATGCATGTCTCAACAGTATGTGAAACCCATTTTGTTCGCTTTGCATCTGCTGTCATTTTTGTGACAAATATGTGTTGGTGGAGTATTTATAAGGATGCATAAATGCTTGATTTAAAACTTACGTCTTATGTTATTAGGTTTTTAAAGTTGACAAAAAGTTATAGTAAAACAGGTAGGTATAAGATTATTCACATACTGTATTAGTTTTAAATATCACTTTAAGAAAAGTTGGTTTGGGATAAAAAATAAAATTCAGGTTCCTCTGGTATTAAAATTGTGATTCTTCTTGATATTTAGATCTCTGCAGTTGACTGTATATGGTTCATGAAATGAAGCACTTGATGTATAAATGTACTTTATACTTTTCTGAGAATAATTTTCTTTAAATGTGAGATACTTTCTTTAAAGCTTTATGAGTTTAGTTTTAATTTTAAGGAAAATTAAAAGAAAAATGTGAATATTAATTGAAAGCTTTGTAGTCATGTACAAAGTAGTCATGTAACCTACTTAAAATGTTTTGTTGACTGGCTAGAGCCAAACTTACACAGGTATTTTCTTATTCTTTTCCAACTGGAGTTCGTTCTTTTTGAAGTAAATGTGGCAGGTGCAGTAAGGCTACTTTCCTCTCATGTCTGGGCGGGATTCACCTAAATTTTGGTGAAGAGTGAAAATATACAACAAACGAAACCATCTGCCACTCCCAAGCAACCAGCCCCTACCTCACTGTTGCTGACAATGCAGGGCCTCACTAGTCAGTCCCTGGACAGGGCTCCTGCTGGGCCTCATTTCTGAGGGTTAGGGCGGATCCTGTCAGCACACATTTTGGGATGTGATTCCCTCACCAGCCAGTCACACAGAGATCAAAGACACTTTTAATTTGCGTTTAACTACTCCTTGAATAGCCATCACCATATTAGCAATTGCTATTGTATATCAATCAACCCTAGACATACGTACTTTTTTGAAATCTGAAACAGACTTAACCTCTCCAAATACTAAATATGAAAATATTCATTCTTTCTGGCATCTATTTTAATCTATTTTCCATAAAATTATCAATAAAAGAAGATAATATGAACACAAAGGATGATTTTATTTTATTTGATTGATGCTTTGTAATGATTTTCGTTATTTGAAAGAAGCCTTTCAATTAAAACTTCTAAAAGATAATCCATTAGTCAAGGGGAATTTTATATTGGTGTATAACTTCAAATTAAAATAATTTAATAGCATTTTCAGCAATACTTTTAAAATAATTAGTGAATTAATTCTTCTGCATATTTTTACATTTAACAAAAAATATCACTCATTGAATATCTTACATTGAATATCTTTTATTGAATATCTTATGTTGAATATCTTATATTGAATATCTTATATTCAATGAGACTTCTCAGATGACTTCTCAGAGCTGTGACTGATAAACATCTGTCACACAACAAACGCATAAACAATTTGTCCTCTGTCAAGTTTATGAGCTGACATCTGTTTGAATGACAGATGTCAGTGCAGTGAAGATGCAATTTAATTTGGGAAGGTTAATCTGAAAGTCACTCACATTTTAAGCATTTGCATTTGAAAAACAAATGTGACCATTGCCATCAACATAATTGGCTCCTTCGATGGTGAGAAAGGATGAACACACAAAACTAGCAACTATTTGGATCAAGCTTTTTATGGTTATGACTTGTAAAGAGATCTCAAAATTAGTCACTGTGACCATTTTGTGAGCCATTGTGACCAGTCAGAAAAGAAGCGTATTGATTAGCAATGGCTGACATTTCAAAATGGCCGTGTAGGAAAATGTTATTGGATTTATTAATGTTTCTCATCAGCTGTAATCACCAAGTTGAAGTAAAAATGTCACAAGCTGAATCTGTTTAACAATTTGTGATTGTAAAATTTTAAACAAGTTTTATTACCTCTAATTTTGATTAGTATATTAAAAATGCCACTTTGTCAAATCATTATTAGTGAATTTAAGAAGAAATATAAGGGAAAAATAA
>NW_016809830.1:5373709-5398166 GCF_001698545.2 Rhinopithecus bieti | reverse complement strand
AGCACTGCATTATGATAATATATAAAAGACAAATCTGGGTTTGTATTATTTAAGTCTAAGCATTCAGCATATGCTAAAATTTGTGTGTCATTGTGGCTTTATTATTATTATTTTTTTGCCTTTTATTTCTTTATACCTAAAAGTATGTTCTTTGATCCTTATTTAAGTTCTTAGACATTTTATGCTAAAGCAGGGATATACAGCTCAGAGAATTTTAGGTTTATATTCTTTGCTGTTTATTGAACTGTTGACTGATTGTACCAAACTGGATCTCCTGCCCTTGAATAATGAAATAGTTTGAGGAAGTTAAGCATAGTTTTCCTTAACATTTTTGGACATCTGCTGATAAGAGTATGGACACAAAATCTTTAGTGACTAAATTTCTACTTCTAAATTTGTACATTTTATATCTATTTAATTTTGATCCCGGGACACCAAACAATGTGAACAACAAAATTGTTCCCATAGCAGAAAGTTTTAAAAAATTGTTTACTGATTTAATTGTTTGGCACTAACTTTAATTTTGCTACATGTACTCAAAGCTGGGAAAAAGACACAGACTGTATTTTTAAGGTCAGTCATGTAGATTCTCATGAATTGGAATTAGAACTGAGTGATGTTTATATGCAATGCTCTATCTTAAGGAGCTTAAGCTAAATGGGATGTGAATTGTTTTGCATATTCAATGTGTAGAGCACGTTAATCATAGACATCATTTTTAAGGGTTTGAAATTTTATTTCATTAGCTTTTAAGTTTTTTATAGTTAGATACAGGATTAAATGGACAAGCTAGAAATATATAAAAAGAAATATGTTAAAGCAAGACTTTTATTACTTTCAAATAAAAACTGTATATGATTATTTTAAAGATTATTAAGTCGTCTTTGTAATTAGCATACATTTATTCACATAAAAACCTTAACTCGTTCACCATTCTCCATATTGTTTATACACTATACTTGTGTGTTTAGCAAAGCTAAATTAACACAAAAGAAACCCAGTTTGGCCGGGTGCAGTGGCTCAAGCCTGTAATCCCAGCACTTTGGGAGGCCGGGACGGGCAGATCACGAGGTCAGGAGATCGAGACCATCCTGGCTAACACAGTGAAACCCCGTCTCTACTAAAAAATACAAAAAACTAGCCAGGCGAGGTGGCAGACGCCTGTAGTCCCAGCTACTCCGGAGGCTGAGGCAGGAGAATGGTGTGAACCCGGGAGGCAGAGCTTGCAGTGAGCTGAGATCCAGCTACTGCACTCCAGCCTGGGCGACAGAGCAAGACTCCGTCTCAAAAAAAAAAAAAAAAAAAACCCCAGTTTGATTCAGCATAAATTTTCTCATAATTCATATATTTTCATCAATATATAATAGTTGTACATATTTTTAGGTACATGTGATATTTTGATACCTGTATACAATGTATAATTATCAAATCAGGGTCTGCATAAATTATTTGCATTATGGAAATTTGCAAGCACACAAAAATTAAAGAGAATAATATAATGGACACCCATTTACTAGTTACCTTCTTTAACAGTTGTCAGCATATAGTCAGTCTTGTTTCATCTATTCTTCCCTTCACTAGATTATTTTAAAGCAAACTCCAGATATCATATTATTTTGTCATTAATGTTTCAGTGTGTATCTCTTACTAATAAGACTCAACTTATATGATTAACAAGTTGACTCAACTATGACTCATCTATAATGTTATTTAAAATTATTACTATTCTTTAATATTATCTAACATTAGGTCAGTGAACTGACACAAACTCTGTAGTATTAGCCAAGCTATACTAGGTTCTTCTGTACCAGAAAATCTCATGGGAGAAAAAAATAGTATAAAGCAGAAGACCATGGCAGTCAGCCACTTATTTTTTGAAGTTGATAGAGTATTGATGGCTTATAATTAGATGTACCTGGTATGATTTTGCCCAAGTGGAATATTTTAAATGATGGGGTGAGCCTATGGAAATATAAAACTGAAAGGACTCAGGCAGGTGCGGTGGCTCACGCCTGTAATCCCAGCATTTTGGGAGGCCGAGGCAGTCAGGTCACACAGTCAGGTGTTAGAGACCAGCCTGGCCAACATAGTGAAACCATGTCTCTACTAAAAATACAAAAAGTTAGCTGGGCATATTGGTGGGCGCCTGTAATCCCAGCTGCTCGGGAGGCTGAGGCAGGAGAATCGCTTGTACCCAGGAGGTGGATGTTTTGGTGAGCCGAGATTGCGCCACTGCACTCCAGCTCGGACGACAGTGGGAGACTCCCATCTCAAAACACGAAAACAAAAACAGAACAAAACAACAAAAACAAACAACAAAACAAGCAGAAACACTGAAAAAACTCATGATGGAGAAAGAAGCTATATAGCATTTTTATTAGTCAGGAAAGGAAGAGGGATTACCCTAAGACAAGAGGAAAAGCGGAGAGATTTTGAGAAGAGTGAGCCATCCATGGCAATGGTTTAGAGGATTTCTCCAGAGAAATAAAGAATTCTAAGATGGAAGAGCAATGGAGAACTATAGAAAATTATGAGCGAACTAAAATGATCAAGATATATGAAAATAAAAGGAAGAATAAAATATTGTAAAAATCAGAGGCACTGATAATCCAAAAAAGGAAGATAAATATTAATAGAGAATAAATATTCATTGTTATCAAATAAAAGTTTAAAAATAATATCAAAGTAAGTACTTAATTAAATTAATACTAACTGAACACTAAGTGTTAAATATTTTTGAGAAACTTCTTTATAAAAGATCATGTTTGACTGAACACAGTGGCTCACTCCTGCAATACCACCATTTTGGGAGGTCGAGGCAGGTGGATCATTTGAGCCCAGCAGTTCAAGACCAGCCTGGGCAACATGGCAAAACCCTGTCTCTACCAAAAGTGCAAAAGGTTAGCCAGTGGTGGCATGTGCCTAGTCCCAGCTACTACTCTGGAGGCTTACAGTGGGAAGATCACCTGAACCCGAGAGGTTGAGGCTACAGTAAGCTGTGATTGTATCACTGCACTCCAGCCTGGATGACAGTGGGATCTTGTCTCAAAAAAAAAGAAGAAAAGACCACATTCCCCACATTTCTACAGTTTTGTTATAAAATATGCATGTTAGTAAACTATAAAATGGAAAAGAGCTGGGCATGATGACTCACACCTGTAATCCCAGCACTTTGAGGGGCCAAGACGGGGGGAGCACATGAGGTCAGGAGTTCGAGACCAGCCTGGCCAACATGGTGAAATCCCATCTCTACTAAAAATACAAAAAAATTAGCCGAGCTTGGTGGTGGGCACCTGTAATCCCAGCTATTTGGGAGGCTGAGGTACGTGAATCGCTTGAACCTGGGAGGTAAACGTTAACCGTGAGCTGAGATCGCACCACTGCACTCCAGCCTGGGTGACAGAGTGAGACTCTGTCTCAAAAAATAAACGAATGAATGAATGAATAAATAAATAAATATAAAATAACATAGAAAACTTGTTGTAATTTACAATTAGAAATAATGGGAATGGCTGGGCACGGTGGCCCACACCTATAATCCTAGCATTTTGGGAGACTGAGGCAGGCAGATCAATTGAGAATAGGAGTTTGAGACCAGCCTGGCCAACACGGTGAAACCCCATTTCAAGTAAAAATATAAGAAAATTAGCTGGACATGGTAGTACGTGCCTGTAATCCCAGCTACTTGGGAGGCTGAGGCAGGAGATTTGCTTGAACATGGGAGGTGGAGGTTGCAGTGAGCCAAGATCACGCCACTGCACTCCAGCCTGGGTGACAGAGTGAGGCTCCATCTAAAAAAAAAAAAAAAAAGATACAACAATGGGGATGTTTTGTCATGTACGTAATGTAGATTGATGGGCCCTAATAGAAAACGTAAATTTAAAAATATTTTTTCCACCACAAGTTACATAAGTCTGTTGAATTACTATTACCACACTGATGTTTATGTAGATTTTATTACTTTATAGCAAGAATCATTGGAGGTACACAGCTGATTGGATCTATTCTTGACATTTTTAACAGTTGGAAAGAGAGTGTAATGTCGTGGTTAACAGCACAAACTCCAAAGTTAGGATGCTGGGGTTGAATCTTGGATTTTCACATTTCTCTGTATGTGTGCATGCAGAGATGGAAGGATAATATAAGTTTTTCTACTTTTTTAATAAAAGTGTTTTATGTTACAGATTCAGTAATCAGATATGCTTCTACAATTAAATGTTAAAATACTAATTACTCACCTCTTTTTCAGGAGCCTAGATTATGGAAGGAACATGTCATCATACTCAGTGCTTTCTATTTCTTGTGAAAACAGTTATTTTCCCTCACTGCTTCATCTTCCCTGGCCCCCACAGTAGTCATCATCAACATATTTATTGTTTTCGTTTTAACATTTAATTGAAACCTATCTTCGTCCCTTTTGTGTTGCTATAACTGAATACCTGAGACTGGGTAATTTATAAAGAATAGAGACTTATTTATTATGGTTCTGGAGGCTAGGTCAAGGGGTCTGCATCTGGTGAGGGCCTTCTTGCTACATCATTCCTTCAGAAGGTGGAAGAGCAAGAGAGTTCACCTGTGTGCATGTAAGGGAGGGCGGCGGGGGACCAAATCATCCTCTTATCAGGAACCAACTCTCAATAACAGCGTTAATCCATTCACTAAGGCGGTGCTCTTATGATCTAATCATCTTGTAAAGGTCCCGCACCTCTCAACGCTGTTGCATTGGGGATTAAGTACATTTCAAACCATAGCAAGGACTGACACCATGTTGCAAGGTTTGATATTACAGTAAACAGAAAGGTATAAGGTTGTTCCCTGATTGCAAGCACTTGGCAGTCTATTGTATAGGAGACTGTAGGTAAAGGATTCGTAGTACTTCAGTATAGCATATTCAAAATTCCCATTGAAGTATGCTAAATATAACACATCCTGTCTTTTAGTGTTTTATTCATGTTTTCTCTCTTACACACACACACACACACACACACACACACAGTGATCAATGACAAATGCACATAGGAAATTACTAAATTACCATGAAAGTATTTTAACATTTTAGAAAAGCTTTATTTGAAGATTTTTGATAGCTTTTAATTTGGTTATACACTTTTAGCTTTAGAGCCATACTGTCAGAATTTTGGGGAGAGAAGGGACATTGCAGACCAAAACAGGGACATATTTGTGTGCTACTAGAAAACTACAGACATTTTAGACCAAAAAGAATTAGCCTGCTGCCTATTGCTCTCTTTTTTGGCATTTGATGTTGTTGCTGTAAGAGCATAAATTTTAACCTAGTGCTATAAGCAGCTGGAAGCTTTGATTCTGATGATTCATCCTGTTACCTCTGAACATATGAAAAGAAGTAAATGAATTTTGATGTTAAAAGTCCCCTTTCTTATAAAAAATCCATTAGTGATGTTAATGAAATGAATATTTGCCTCTTTGAGCTGTCCAGCTATTGAAAATTGGGCATTAGATCACTTTTTTAAACTGTGAACATTTTTTCTATTGTGCCATTTAAATTATTTTTAAGTGTCCAAATCAGTGGTGTTAAGTACATACACATTGTTGTTCAGCCATCACCACCAATCCTTCTCTGAAACTTTCATCTTCTCAAAGTGAAACCTTATACCCATTAAACGCTCACTTCTCTTCCTTCCTGCCTCCAGCCTCTGTCAACCACTGTTCTACTCTGTCTCTATGAATTTGACTAATGTAGATAGCTCATATAAGTGGAATCAAATAAGTGTCTGGCTTATTTCACTTAGCATAGCGGCTTTAAAGTTTATCCATATTAGAACTTGTGTCAGGAGGTCACAATTGTGTTGATCCATTCAACAGTGGATCTGTCATTCTACAGACACTTGGGTTTCTTCTATCTTTTGGCGATTGTGAATAATGCTGCTGTGAATATTGGTATAGAACTATCTGTTCAAGTCCCTGCTTTCAATAATTAAGTACACAGGATTGGAATTGTTGTAATACATGGTCATTCTATCTTTATTATTTTGAGGAACTGTCATGCTGTTTTCTACAGTGGCTGTACCATTTTACATTTCTACTAGCAGTGCAGTATAGTCTGTTTCTCCACATCCTCGTCAACACTCGATATTTTCTTTTTTCTTTTCTTTCTTTTTGTTTTTTTGGGATGGAGTCTCGCTCTGTTGCCCAGGCTGGAGTGCAGGGCTGCACTCTTGGTTCACTACAACCTCTGCCTCCTGGGTTCAAGCAATTCTCTTGCCTCAGCCTCCTGAGTAGCTGGGATTACAGGCACGTGCCACCACACCTGGCTAATTTTTGTATTTTTAGTAGAAACGGGGCTTCACCATGGTGGTCAGGCTGGTCTCGAAATCCTGACCTCGAAATCCCTGCCTCATCCTCCCAAAGTGCTGGGATTACAGGTGTGAGCCACCATGCTCAATCTATTTTCTTTTTTTATTTTTTTAAATAGCTATCCTAATGAGCGTGAAGTGTGAAGTTATATAGGTATCTCATTGTGATTTTGATTTGAATTTCCCTAATGATTAGTGATGTTGAGGCAAAAGAACATTATAATAATTATTGACCATTAGTTTAACTTTTCAAAAAATAGATACATCATTTCTGGTGCTTATGTTCAGTGTGCTATTATTAGAATAAATTTTTCCTCATTAGTATACAATTTCTCAACTTCATTTATATGAAAGTGGCCTTTAAAATGATCCATGGTGTTTATTGTGTTGCAACCTGCTAAGGACAGTCACAAAAAGATTAGACTCTAAATTGAAATAGAATTGTTATTCTTTTCACATGTAGTTTAGAGAATATAATTTGGGGCTATACTTTTTAGCTTAAGCTTTTAATTCATTGCTTTAAATTTAAAAGCTTTATAAGAGAAAAAAGAGCTACCACTCTGCAGCCATAGAGAAACCTTACATGAGTTCAAACAAGGCCTTACAAAGCTAAAGGCTACTGTTTACTAGAAATGAATGACTTATCAGAGGGAAAATATGCACACACAGGTTGGTAGAGATAATGAGAATTGAGGAACTAGCAAGGCTTAAAATTGTCCTGCTAGTTATGTTGATTTAAAGACTCTTTCCTGGTGTAGTAGTTCCCCCTTATCTGTGGCTTCAGTTACTCAGGGTACAATACAATAAGATACTTAGAGAGAGAGACCACATTCATATAAACTTTATTACAGTATACTATAATTGTAGTATTTTATCATTAGTTATTGTTGTTAATGCCATACTGTGCCTAATTTGTAAATTAAACTTTATCATATGTATATACAGGAAAACAAACATATTATATATATGATTTGGTACTATCCGAGGTTTCAAGTATCCACTGGGGGTACTTGGAATAGATCTCCTATGGATAACCAAGGACTACTGTATATTTTCCTCTTGTATAGACATAATGATTTGGTTGGAATGAATTGATCTGATATGTCCCACTCTATGGAATTATGTTAAGTATTTACAAAAAGGAATCTTTACTAACCAAAAGATTTTGTCTTTTAATAATACCTTGGTTGGTTATATATGAAAAGTTGCAAAGCTCTATAGTGTCTCTGTGCATAAAACTTACTTTATTTTGGTATTTTGAGTATTTCTTAATTTTCTATAATATGCTGTTTTTTAGGAAATAGTAAAATCTATGAAAATGTATTTGTATTTTAAACATCTTTTCCACAGATTTGTAATAGAATTTATAAAAAGTAAATGAATAATATTTCCAGAGATTATAAATCTTTGTTTACTAATAATGTTGTTTATGGGGAGTAGAAATACAGCATTCTTCATGGAATCTCATCCACATTCTATCACTGTTATATGTAGCAGATATATTAAAATCATGGTTTAAATCATTTAGTTGGTAATTTCCAATTTAAAATTGACAAAACTCGTTTTCTTGTGAATCCCATCTACATTCCATTGCTGTTAAATTTAGCAGCTCTATTAAAATCATGATTCAAATTATTAGCTGGTAATCTCCAATTTAAAATGGATTAACCTCATTTTCATGTGTCTTCTTATATTTATAATTCAGTATTAGATATGTTTCTTTCTAAAAAACTGCATATATGTACTTTAAAACAGGAATCAACAGAGAATCTAAACAATTATTTTATTACGAGTCCTACTAAAATGGAAATTTACTTGAAAAAATGTTCTTATTCTATGTTTTTAAAAGTTGGTAACCTGAAATAATTAAATAAGATTATGTATTTAATAGCCTGCCCTCAACACTTATGCATTTTAGTGAACATTGCTTTTATAAAACATAAAATGTTGTTCTTTTCCCACGTTCTTTATTGAGAGTCTAGTTTGTGCCAGGTACTGTGGAGCATACAAATAGACATGAAATGATTGATAATCTGACGAGGTAGAATATTGACTAACAAAAATGCTTTTATTTTCTAAAGAGATTGTGTGATACGGTTTGGATATTTGCCTACTGGGAGGTGTTTGGGTCATGGGAGTGGATCCCTTATGAATGGTGATATGGTTTGGCTGTGTCCCCACTCAAATTTCCACTTAAATTGTATCTTCCAGAATCCCTACGTGATGTGGGAAGGACCCAGCGGGAGGTAATTGGATGGGGGGGGGGCGGGGCGGCTAGTCTTTCCCTGCTCTTCTCATAGCAGGGAATAAGTGAATGAGTGAGTAAGTCTCACAAGATCCGATGGGTTTATCAGGGGTTCCCACTTTTGCTTCTTCCTTATTTTTCTCTTGCTGCCACCATGTGAGAAGTCCCTTTCACTTCCCATCATGATTCTGAGGCCTCCCCTGCCATGTGGAACTGTAAGTCCAATTAAACCTCTTTTTGTTCCCAGTTTCAAGTATGTCTTTACCAGCAGTTTGAAAATGGACTAATACAAATGTCTTGGTGCCGTCTCTGTGGTAATGAGCGAGTTCTCAGTCTGGTAGTTTACATGAGAGCTGGTTGTTTTAAAAGAGTCTGGGACGTCTTTCTTCTCTCTCTTGCTCCCTCTGTTGCCATGTGATGCATCTGCTCCTCCTTCACCTTCTGCAGTGATTGTAAGTTTCCCGAGGCTCTCACCAGAAGCAGATGCTGACACCACATTTCCTGTACAACCTGCAGAGCCATGAGCCAAATCAAGCTTCTTTTCTTTATAAATTATCCAGCTTTGGATATTTCTTTATAACAATGCAAAAATGGACTAACATAGAAAATTGGTCCTGAGGAATGGGGCATTGCTTTAAAGATACCTGAAGATGTGGAAGCAGCTTTGGAAATGGGTAACAGGCAGAAGTTGGAAGCGTTTGGAGGGCTCAGAAGAAAACAAGAAGATATGAGGGAAAGTTGGGAATTCCTAAGAGACTTTTTGACTGGTTGTGACCAAAATGCTCACAGAAATATGGACAGTAAAGGTTATACTGATAGAAACATGAAAGTTATTGGGAATTAGAGTAAAGGTTACCCTTGTTACACCTAGCAAAGAACTTGGTTACGTCGTGTCCAGACCCTAAGGACCTGTGGAAGTTTGAACTTAAGAAAGATAATTTAGAGTATTTGGCTGAAGAAATATCTAAACTGCAATGCATTCCAATGGTGGCCTGGCTGCTTCTAACAGCCTGTGATTAGATACAGGAACAAATAAATGACTTAAAGTTGGACCCTATTTAAAAGGAAATCAGAGTATAAAAGTTTGGAAAATTTTCAAGGTAGTCATGTGGCAGAGAAAGAATATTTTCAGGGGAGAAATACAAGCAGACTATGGAGCAACCACTTGCTAGAGAGATTAGTGTGACTAAAAGGGAGCCAAGTGCTAATATCCAAGACAATGGGAAAAAGGCCTTGAAGGCATTTCAGAAGTCTTCAAGGCAGCCCCTCCCATCAAAGACCTAGAGGCCTAGAAGGAAAGAATGGCTTTGAGGGCCAAGCTCAAGGCCTAGTTTTCCTGCTTAGCCTCAGGACACTTCTCCCCATATCACAGCCACTCCAGCTCCAGCTGTGGTTCAGGTGCTTAGGTACAGCTCAGGCCATCATTCCAGAGGGCAAAAGCTATAAGCCTTGGTGGCTTCCACATGGTGTTAAGCTTGCAGGTGCACAGAATGCAAGAGTCAAGGAGGCTTGAAAGCTTCCCCCTAGATTTCAGAGGATGTATTGGACACTCTGGGAGCCCAGGCAGAAGCCTGCCACAGGGGCACAGTCCCTGCAGGAAACCTCTGCTTAGGCAGTAGAAAGGAGAAATGTGGGGTTGGAGCACTGCCTAGTGGAACTATAGGAAAGGGACCACTACCCTCCAGACCTCAGAATGGTAGATCCACTGGCAGCGTACACCCTGAGCCTGGAAATCCACAGGCAGTCAACTCCAACCTGTGAGAGTAGTAGTCTGCACCTTGCATCTTCCCAAGGGGCAGAACCTTGGGAGCCTACCCCTTGCACAGTGTGTCCTGGATGTGGGACATGGAATCAAATATTATTTTGGAGCTTTAAGATGTAATGACTGTTCTGCTGAGTTTCAGACTTGCATGGGGCCTGTTGCCACTTTGTTTTGGCCAATTTCTTCCTTTTGGAATGGGAATGTTTACCTTATGCCTGTAACACCATTCTCTTAGAAGTAAATAACTTTTTTTTTTTTTTGAGATGGAGTCTTGCTCATCACCCAGGCTGGAGTGCAGTGGCGTGATCTCGGCTCACTGCAAGCTCCGCCTCCCGGGTTCACGCCATTCTCCTGTCTCAGCCTCCCACGTAGCTGGGACTACAGGCGCCTGCCAATGTGCCCAGCTAATTTTTTGTATTTTTAGCAGAGACGGGATTTCACCATCTTAGCCAGGATGGTCTCGATCTCCTGACCTTGTGATCCGCCCGCCTCGGCCTCCCAAAGTGCTGGGATTACAGGCGTGAGCCACCGCGCCCGGCCGTAAATAACTTTTTGATTTCACAGGCCCATAGGTAGAACGAACTTGGCTTGAGTTTCAGGTCAGACTTTGGTCTTTGGGACTTTTGAGTTAATGCTGGAATGAGTTAAGACTTTAGAGGACCATTGGGAAGGCATGACTGTATTTTGCAATGTGAGAAGGTCATAAGATTTAGGGGGCTAGTGATGGAATGATATGGTATGGATTTTTGTCTCCAAATTTCCTGTTGAAATGTAATACCCAGTGTTATAGGTGGGACCTGGTAGGAGGTGCTTGAGTCATGGGGGCGGATTCCCATGAATGGCTTGGTACCCTCCTCATGGTTATGAGTGAATTCTGGCTCTGAGTTCATGTGAGAGCCGATTGTTTAAAAAGCCTGGCATCTCCCCCCACCTCCTTGCTCTCCCTCTCTTTCTCTCACCATATAACATACCTGCTCCTGCTTCACCTTCTGCCATTTGTAAAAGCTCCCTGAGGCCTCCCCAAAAGCCAAGTAGATGCTGGCACCATACTTCCTATGCAGCTTGCAATACTGTGAGCCTACTAAGTCTCTTTTCTTCATAAATTATCCAGCCTCAGGTATTTCTTTATAGCATTGCCAAAATGGAATAATACACTATCTTAACTTCCGACTTACTAAATTAAGTGTTCCCTCTTACAGTTTCCAAGCCTCATGACTCTTTCCTTCTAAATCAAACATATATATATCAACTTTTAAAATTGCAGTGTCTTCTCTTAGCCCAGTGTACCCTTCATCTATCTCCTTATCTCTCTCCTTCACAGCGGATACATATGCTTCTTCATTAGCCATTCATTCCTTCTAACCTTGTGTAATCTGGTCTTCTGCCTGAGATTCCATTTTACAAACCCTTATCAAGATTACTAGTGACCTAGAGTTTAGTTTACTCAATTTTGTGACTAAATTAGGACTCCTTGGCTCTTCTCACTACTTTTAAACAGAAGGTTTCTTTTAGTCCCAGGACATGGTTCTTTTGCATTCCTTATTCCTCCTCTGTTTCTTGTAGAGATTTCTCTTTTGCTGCTCATTCCTTAAAAGTCAGCCTTCCATGGGATTTAATTTTTTGTCCTTTTCTAAGCTTCCTTATGTCCAACCACTTGTGATTACTGATTGCTACTAAATCTTTAGCTCAGTTCTGGGGTCGTCAATTCCCATTGTCTCTTTCTGCTTTCAAAATAATTACCTAATTCTTCATTTTCCATTTTTCTTCAACTCCAGGATTACCATCCTAGTTGACATCACTTTCATTTGTAGTCTCTGATGTTCTTGTGGCTGCTCTTGTCTTCCTGTAGACCATTTGCTACCTGGAGTGATTGTTTAAAAATGTAAATCAGATCATTCAAATCATGTCACTTTCTGGTTAAAACTTTCCAATAGCTTTTTTTAAACAAAACAAAAAACAAGATGAAGTCTCACTGTGTTGCCTGGGCTGACCTCAAACTCCTGGGCCTGAGTAGCTGGGACTACAGGCGCGTGCCATTATGCCTGGCCCAGTGACTTTTTATCCCACTTGAGACTAAGACTTGGACTCTCTACTATTGACGACATGGTCTTATGCATGATCTGCCCCTGCATGCCTCCATCCCTTCACATTCACTGCGACACAGCCCTTTGTTTTGTTTCATGAATGTGGCCTTCATGAATGTGGCCAAGTCTGTTCCAGTTTTAGGAGCTTGACATTATTTCCTCTTTCCCAGAACTTCACAAGGCTGGCTGATGATTGAGTCTGAGCTCAGGTACCAGTTCTTTCACAGAGCCTTCCCAGGTTGCCCAGTCTAAAGTAACCCTTCCCCTTCCAGTCACTTTCTCTGGTAGATAATTCAGTTTTATTTTCCTTATAAAATGTACAACAGTCTAAAATTATTTTTTTCACGTATTTGTTTGCTTCTTTATGTTCTGGATGCAAATGCTGTAAAGCAGGACCAGGGTGCATTGTTGATCATAGCTGTATAACCCCATTCCATATAGCAGTGCCTGAAAACTAGTAGGTATTCAATAAATATTGGTTGGATGATTGAATAAATTGATATTCCAGTTGTCTATTTGCCATGTATACCTAGATTATTCTAAAATGCAGTGTTTTGAAAACTGAACTGATCCTCATTATTTATTTATTTGTTTATGTATTTATTTATTTATAGAGACAGAGTCTCCCTCTTTCACCCGGGCTGGAGTACAGTGGCCTGATCATGGCTCAATGCAGCCTCAACCTCCTAGGCTCAAGCGTTCCTCTTGCCTTAGCCTCCTGCGTAGCTGGCACTGCAGGCACATACTGCTATACTTGACTAACTTTTTATTATTTTTTGTAGAGATGGGGTCTTGCTGTGTTGCCTAGGTTGGTCTTGAACTCCTGGCCTCAAGCAATTCTCCTGCCTCATCCTCTCAAAGTGCTGAGATTACAGTTGTGAGCCATTGTGCCCAGCTTGAACTGACTTTCCTAAGCACCACGCAGCTTCCTTGACCTGTGTTTCTTCTCTTGGCCTAGGATACCACCATTCACTGTTTATTCCAACCAGAATCCTGGGAATTATCCTTAACTCCTGCTTCCTCACTGCTCCCAAATCTAGTTTACTGTCATATGCTGTTGGTTCTGTCTTAAATTTATGCTCTCCATTCCTGCAGCCCATTCTCTTTAACCACTTCAGGGTTCTGTTGTTGCTTATGATGTAGCCATAACCTATTCAAATCCTCCCTGCTGCCAAAATGATCTCTATAAAATGTAAATACTATCACTGTTACTCTCATGCTTAAAATTCTTCAGTGGGTCTTTCATGCCTTTGGAGTAAAATTAAAAATTTCTAGTGTGATATATAAGGACCTTCATGATATGACCCTCTGGCTTCATTTCTCAGCCTCTGACTTTCTCTGCAGTTAGTTATCCGGACATGTCTTAGTCTTTCATTCCTCCATGCCTGTTCACATACTTTCCTCTTTGAAACATTCTTCTCCAACCCTATTCCCACCCTATCTATCTCCTACTCCCAACTATCTCCTACTCATCTCTCAACACTCAACTCATATCTTTTCTGAAAAGATTTTCCTGTCCCTAGAGCACGCTTTCGGCTAGACTGGCTGTCACTGGTATTTGCTTTGCCTCCAGCTTAGCTTAGTTTAACATATAATATATCATACTTGTCCTTACTTATTCGTCTTCCTTTCTAGATTTTTTCTAGATTTTGATCTCCTTGCATTTTGATGACCTACTGAAGCACCCAGCCCACAGCTGCTCAACAATTGTTTGCTGCCTGATTTAACATTCACCTAGGCCAAGGTTTCTGAACTTGATCCTTCACAATGTCCCTGAATGCCTGTAGTGTCATACAAAATGTCAGGGTTGTGAATGATTTCTCTGGAGACACAGTTCATACTTAAGATTCTTAATCTTTCTTCAATAACTTGAGAATCACCAATGTGGTCTTTTGGTACAGTTTTGAAGTTTAACATATTTTCAATTATGTAGGTACCTTTCCCCACCTTCTTGCTCATTGTTAGCACATATAACTTAATTTAGAAAATGCTTTTAAAGTATGGCTTTCCTCTTATTTGGGAAAATTTGAGCAACTGGGCTCACTTTGGTAGATAGTGCTGTTGAAAGGCTATAGCTTCAGTTCTTGTTATTGTCATCTTCTCAGAGAAAATGACCCTCTGGCTTCATTTCTCAGCCTTTATACCAATGTGTCCCCAGACCTTCTCTGCTGTTAGTTCTCCAAACATGTCTTAGTCTTTCCTTCCTCCATGCCTGTTCACTTGCTTTCCTCCTTGAAACATTCTTCTCCAACCCTGTTCCCACCCTATATCACCCAGCTGTAGAAAAACGTGTTTTAAGGCCATAAATTCTGTCTCTAGATAATATTCAGACAGGTATCTCCGTAGCTGGACCTTCTTACTATCTGGGTGCAGAAATTCACTGAGTTTTGTCTGGGGGCTCAGTTGTTGAGAAAGGAAGCCAAAGGAAACTTGGTCTTTATGGGATGATTTGGAATTAGCTTCTGCTTTTATCAGAATTATGAGTGTGAAGTCCTGTCATATACTAGTATCAGAAAAACCTAGTTCATTCCTAGACAGGCAGAAAAAGAATTTTTGTCCTCAGTCTGGTATTTTGAGTTGCGGAATAAAAATGGATTTTATCTGGCTATTTCATGTAAGAAAGCATCCAGAGTACATCCTTTCTAGTAAATAACAATTATTGGTTTAGTGCCTGTTTTAGAAATTTACTGTTTTAATATTCACTCAAATATCAAGCAATTAATGATTAATTTTCATACTGTCAGAATACTCAAACTTTTAAGCTGTTCTGGGGACACATTGGTATAAAGGCTAAACCTAATTTCTGGCATATTTAATGTAGTTATTATATGTAAAAAAACAAACACACACTATATATACCTGTATATGTGTGTATGTATATACACATACATGTATACATGTATGTGTATATACATATATACACATATATACATACACATATATGGATAAATGGACTATAAGATTTAGATTGCTGGGTATCTGTGGATATTTACATTCATTTGAAATAAAAATATATGCATACTTGCTGATGAACTGATGACTCCAACTAAATAAGTATTTCAGCAGGTTTTAAAATATTCTTTAAGTTTTCTAGTCTTTGAAATTTTACTGAGTGTTTACATGTTTGCAGTTTCTATAATAACATTCAGTTACCATGGGCACACATGCAAATAGATTTAAGTTTATGGAATCATTAGTAAACTTGAAAACATTATTTATGTTTAAGAGGAAATGAAGGATTCAGGCAAAATATGAAAAATATCTTGAAGATTTTGTGTGTGTGTGTGTGTACAGCTTTAAAAAAAATTACAGAAGTAGGCCGGGCGCGGTGGCTCAAGCCTGTAATCCCAGCACTTTGGGAGGCCGAGACGGGCGGATCACGAGGTCAGGAGATCGAGACCATCCTGGCGAACACGGTGAAACCCCGTCTCTACTAAAAAAATACAAAAAATTAGCCGGGCGTGGTGGCGGCGCCTGTAATCCCAGCTACTCGGGAGGCTGAGGCAGGAGAATGGCGTAAACCCGGGAGGCGGAGCTTGCAGTGAGCCGAGATCGCGCCACTGCACTCCAGTCTGGGCGACAGAGCGAGACTCCGTCTCAAAAAAAAAAAAAAAAAAAAAATTACAGAAGTAATACGAATTACTTTGCAGAAACTTTAGAAAACAGAAAAGGTAAAGAAATATGAAATACCACCATCTCAAAACAGTAACTGTTAACTTAGTGATGACTTTCTTCCAGTCCTCTTTTCTATGCATTTTGAAAATTCTTATAGGGAATTTTATAGGAAAAATTGTGTGATTTCGTGTCCTAGTGTTTTGTTCCCTCACTTAGTCATATATCATAAACATTGTTTCTAACCTTTGTTTTCATGGTTTAAAAGATGGCGTGCAGTATATACAAGTAATTTGCCTTTTCATTTCCCGGTTATCTTACAGGCTGTTTCATTTATTTAATGCAGACAGCCAATCAAACACACATGCAAACATCTTTGATTCATTAAATTAAAGGTCTTGTTTTATTTCCTAATTTTAACTATATTTTATTTAATCAGTCAGTCACCTAATTTTAACTACCATAGACCTTATCCCCTACCCAAACCAAGAACTAGAATATGGCCAGTCTTATATCTTCATGTGTGTTCTTGTCCTGTTACATTCCCTGTCTGCTTCTAGAGTTAACCACTCTTTTGAATTTTGTGAATATTGTTCTCCTGTTTTTTTATTTGTTTTGTCTCATATATTGATATGCCTAAACAATATATTGATTGGTTTCCTCCTTTTAAAGCTTAAAAAAGGTATTGCAGTGTATATAATCCATTAGTACTTTTTTCCTCTTAACATTGTATTACAAAGATTCTTTAGTTTTGTTGTGTGTAGCTGTAGTTGTCATTTTTATGACTTACTAATAATAAATAGAAAAAGTCACAATTTACCCTGTAAACACTTGGGTTATTAGTATTTTTTGTTTCATTTTACTGTTACAAACAATATTGTTATGAACATCTGATTCGTGTCTTCTGTACACATACATATAATTTTGAGTAGTGAGTGGAAAAAACTGGTTTTCCTTTGTTCTCATACCACTGCAGTCGACACAGAAGCCTTCTTTGACTAAATATATGGGGATTTCTCCCCTCCAGCAAGCAAACAATCAGTTCTGCAGTGGCCAGCAGCTGGTGTCCTCCAGTTCAGTCCTCACACTGTCTGCCGGGAGACGGCATTGTTTTACCTGTGCTTCTGATCAGCTGACTACAAAACATACTGCCTATGACCTCCTCCTCTTTGAGTTAATTAATTTGCTAAAGTGGCTTACAGAACTTAGGGAAACACATACTTGTATCTTCTGGTTTATCATAAAGGATATTACAAAGGATACACATGAAGAGATGCACTGGGCATGGCATAGGGAAGGGACATGGAGTCTCCATGCCCAATCTGGGCATAACACCCCCCGGGAACCTCCATGTGATCAGCTGTCTGGAAGCTCTCCATACCCCATCCTCGGCCTTTTATGGAGACTTCATTAGATAGGCATGACTGAAGCATGGACATCCACGTATTAAAGTGATTGGACAGAAAAGGTATGCTCTAATGCTAATGGACTTTGTGGAGGAAACCCAGCAAGCCCTGTCTATTCAGATCTTCTTGACCTTTCTGTGCAGTGTTGTTTTCCTCCCAGGTATAGGGTAGGACCCCTTCTGAAATGTAGGTTTTATTACCTACTATTAGATAAAGTAGGTGAGGGAAGTTTTTCATGACCAGCTGCAAGACAGGAAGGATAAGGAAGGATTCCTGCCTTGGGGAGAAAAAGCAGCTGGTGAAAGAGAGGGCAGGGGAAGCTCAGAGAGAGAGATTCTGCTTTCTGAGGCCTGCTTCTGAGGCCTAAAGTATTCCAACATTATAACAAAAGACAGTAACAAGGGCCAAGGGAGTTATGAGCCGGAAACTATGGACAAAACCAATACATATATGTCATAATATACTCAGGACTGGAATTACTGTGTCTTGGGATATGCAAATAATTAACTTTATAGAGTTACATTGTTATCCAAGATGTATGAGACATGCTGTTGATCTACCTTCTATCCAACTCTTGACATTTAAAATTTTGATAATTGATAACAGTAGAAAATGATGTCTTATTGTTCCCTTGGTTTGCATTTCCCTTCTTGCTAATGAGTTTCAACATACGTGTTTCCTATTCTGTGAAATGCCTATTCAAGTCGTTTGCCTGTTTTTTTTCCACTGGGTTGTCTTTCTAATTGTAGAAGTTCCTTATATGTTTAGAATACTAATAGTTTGTCAGTTATATATATGATAAGTATCCTCTCTCAGTTTGAATCTTATATTTTCACTTTCTTTAAGATGCCTTTGATAAAGAGGAGTTCTTTTGTGTAGTTAAATTTATTCATCTTTTCTTTTATGGCTAGGGTGTTTAGGATCTTAAGAAATTCTTCCTTATGCCATCATCTTTATTTTCATTCAGGAGTTTTAAAGTTTTCCTACAGACATAAAAGCTGTTAGTCCACTTGAGGTTGATTTCTGTGTATGGTGTAGAATTCCAATTTCATTTTTATTCATATAAATGAACATTTCTTCAAGATATATGTATATCTGGACCCGGGGATTTTTTGCACCGTACTTTATTCTGTTTGTGAATTTGTTCCTGCACCAATACCATGCTGTTTTACTTACTGCGGCTTTATAATTGGTCTTTATATACAGTTGGGCATGTCTTTCCTTCTTTTCTTCTTCAGAAGTGTTGTGGTTATTCTTGGCCCTTTGTTCTTCTATAATACATTTTATACATAAATTAATTATTCATTACAGGCTATGCTGGAAAACCAATGCCTTCCTACTTGTACACCTGTTTCTGTAAAACTCACCACTCTCAGAGCAGAGCAGGATATCTGCTCTTTGCAAGTAAATATATCCCAAAGAGAGGGGTAGGGGCTCAGCTTTTCATGACAAACTGCATACCCTAGATGCATCTATAAGAGAAGTCACTCTGGTACCTTTGGGAAACACTGGGTGAGGGGTGGCCAAGAAGCCAGGGGAGCTTAGGGAAAATCCTAGAAGGAAACTAAAGGAGAGGTGAATAAGACCAAAATTTCCAAGACTGACCCTTTAGAACAATCACAGTGCTCTGACACACTGTGAGAGCTCTGCCTCACAGCAGATGGGCCTTTGTGTATATTTATTCTACAAAAGAAATCAACTTCTGTTGTATTAAAGATCCTATAACTTTGGGCACAGTGGCTCACACCTGTCATCCCAGCACTTTTGGAGGCCAAGGTAGGTGGATCACTTAAGATCAGGAGTTCAAGACCAGCCTGGACAACCTGGTGAAACCCCGGCTCTACGGGAAATACAAAAATTAGCCAGGCAAGATGTCACATGCCTGTAATGCCAGCTACTCGGGAGACTGAGGCACAAGAATTGCTTGAACCGGGGAGGTGGAGGTTGCAGTGTGCTGAAATTGCACCACTGGCACTCCAGCCTGGGTGACAGAGCAAGACTCAGTCTTCAAAACAAAACAAAACAAACAAACAAACTATAAATTTTAAAATATTTTTTAAATTTAAATAAGAATGATCAATATTTTACTGAAGAAAAAGATTGGTTATAATGTATATTTATAGGCTATTATCCTAGAATTACTAACTCTTTTCCACATTGACACTTCATATAATGAAGTATTGAGTAGCCTTCTGTACTTCCTAAAATGTCTTTAAGAAAAAACAGCAATAATACTTTGAAGCCAGAGTGTATGTAATGCCATTTTACTGTCCTCCTGCCTCCTCCCCTACTTCATTTAGAGATTTTTAGCTGAGACCACAGCTATTCTAAAAGTGTTTTGTGGCTACCCTTTCCCCTTATATGATTATATTAAATTATTATGTTTAAAATATTATATAATTGTTTTCCGGAAAAGGAGAAAGTTGTGTAATGTGAGGGAGATACCTGCTTTGATTCCGATTCCTGCTTTGATTCCTTCGAATTTCTTCTGTCAGCTTAAGCTAGCATGGAGGATCCTGTGAGAATGTGTCAAATGCCTCACTAAGAATGAAGTGTAAATTCTGTGGGCAGTATTGGCCCTAAAATCTCCTATTGGTTCAATATAAAACATTCAGAGTAATTACCTTCCTTCGAGGCAATAGGGCTTCTTCAGTGTTTTTTATACTAGAGTGGAAGGAAAGTAATAAATAGTGGTTTCTGATATAGTATTCTCCCTCAGAGTGTGAAACTCTTAGTGGACCAGGAACATATTGGTAGCATAAAACCATTTTTTTCTTTTTTTGAAGCAGGGTCTCGCTATGTCACCCAGGCTGGAGCGCAGTGGTGTGATCTCGGCTCACTGTGGCCTCAACCTCCTGGCTCAAGCGATCCTTCCACCTCAGCCTCCAGGGTAGCTGGGACTATAGGTGGGCACTACCGCACCCGGCTAATTTTTGTATTTTTTATAGAGATTGGTTTTCTCTCTGTTGCCCAGGCTGGTCATGAACTCCTGAGCTCAAGCAGTCTGCCTACCTCGGCCTCCCAAAGTGCTGGGATTACAGGCGTGAGCCACTGTGCCCAACCAGCAACATAAAGCTTTATGTACATGCCTATGCATACATATGTACATACACATACATATTTTGCCAGCATGTAGTCTTATATACACACTCAGGTACACATATGTGTGTGTGTGTGTGTGTGTGTGTGTGTGTGTACATGCTCACACACACCCTGGGGCACCCTGGATTATGCTATAGGAATAGAAGGATAAAGGACAGTAAGTGGCAAATCACAAAAAAGCCTGCAAATGCTGCTGGGGGGCTTTGCATGCAGCAGTGTGGGGACTGCCAGCTAGCTGACCTGCAGCCCAAAATGCTGTGTAGAGGTTTGTCACTCTAAGAAAGTAGGAAAGGAAACGTCCCCTCCTGCCTTCTCTGTGACTCCCTTTTTTATCTCCTACAGCTTGGTACATAACTAGGTTTTCCTAGCATTCTCTGCTTGGTCCCCTCCTCTCTTCTTTTCCTTGTTACACTCATCATTACCTGTCACCTGACCAGGAATCATTTCCAGCTTTCTTTCTCCAGATCTCATCTCTCTGCTGAGCTCCAGGCTTTTACTTTCAGCTGCTTGCTAGACTTCTCCACGTAAATAGCCTTCAGTTACTTTAAGCTGTTGTGCTTGAATTCTACTTACTTTTATTAGCGCCATTTACACAGATTTGAAATCTTAAAATTATGTTTGACTCTTCACTCTCTTTTGTGCATCTTAGCTCAGACCTTTTATTCCTGTGTAATAGCTCCTCTTTTCCATGTTCACTGCCACTACCCTTTTAGTAGCTACTGCCTCTGTCTCAAATCTCTTAAATGCATAGTTGTCAGAATGATCTTCCTAATAATCACCATGTAATTCAAAAATTTCCGTGGCTTGTCATTGCTTTTAGAATGTAATCTCCTTAGCCTGGTGTACAAGACCCCTATATTCTAAAACTATTTCACATTCTTTTTTTTATTTTGAAGATTTTTATTTATTTTTTTAATGTAGAGATAGAGTCTTGCTCTGTTGCCCAGGCTGGTTTAGAACTCTTGGCCTCAAGCGATCCTCCTACTTCAATCTCCTGAGGTGCTGGGATTATAGGTGTGAGCCACTGTGCTGGCCTACTTCACATTCTAGCTTTAGTTCCCACTTACTGTTTTTAGTATCTCTATCTTGGGCCAAATTAAACTGGTTTTTCTTTCCCATGTATAATTGGAGTTGTTCTGCTTCTGGGCTTAATTCATTAATTCAACCAATATTTACCATCAAATATTCAAATATTTATTAAGCACTTACGTGCCAGGCATTGTTCTAAGCCCTTGAGCAACATCCGCGGGCAGAATGACAGAAGTCTTCTCAATCCCTGCCTTCTTGCAGCTACATTCTAGCAGGGGGAAGGGGTTGAGAGGCAGTAAGTAGAATAAGTTAGTGTATTTTTCATAATATATTAGAAGATGGTAGATGCTACGCCAAAAGCCTAGAGAAGAGCAAAAGATGAAGAAGACGGTGGCCATGACAGGAGGCAGAATGGAATTGTGGTCAGGATAGGATTCAGCTTCTGCTGTGGTTTCTTTTTCTTTAGATGCACCCTTATTTCTTCTTGTCAAATCTGAATGGATTTAGGGACCTCTCTGGGGTGGCACCTCTGTTGTCAGATCCTCCCTTCTGCCTACTGAGGTCAACTTCCTCTGAATATCTATGACTTTCTTCTTGTTGTTGACCTTGCTTATTGACAAGTATTGCTTTCTTCCTTGGGTTTCAGTTATTTGTTAATTTATCTTTGCTTTCCTATTAAGCTCTGATATCTTTGAGGAAAGGGCTATTACACCTTAGTATACCTAATTGTTACTGTTTCTTCAGGGTAGTAGGCAAAAGAATTGGCTTTAGAGGTGGTCTGCCTGGTTTGCATCCTGGCCCCACCATTCCCTAGCCACAAGACTTGGGCAGCTTATCCACCCGTGCCGCAGGTTCTTCTTCATCCCTGAGCCTTCTTTCTAAAATTGATTGTTTTCTGCCTTATTTTCTATGTCACTCTCTTGCTTGCTGTTAGTATTATTACACTTTGGAATTTGTATTTGTCTGTGTGTTTGCCTTCCTCCCCTGAATGTAAGGTACAAAAAAGGCAGAAACCCGGTTCATAGTCCCTAGTATGCCTTCCCACCCATTTTGAATAAATGGATGTTTCTATGAGTAAAATGAAATAATTTGGAACACCTTGTGTCTTATACAAATATATAAAATACACAAGTATAAAAGGAAATGCGCAGTGAACATTTGTGACTATTGAACATAGGTCTTTTGTTAACACTTCTTAGTAATGATGAGGAAGAATGTCCCTTCTTCACGTGGCTTCTACTTTGTGTTATCCTGGGTAGTCCAGCTCTTCACTCTTAATCTGCTTCCTTCCTGTGTTTCCCTTGGAAGTCATATAGGCATTCGCTCCTTTAATGTCTTTATCTTTATGGTTTTCGTGGCATTGATTTTTGTGGGGAGTAACTAGTAAATGATCCTAAGATATTTTGAGATATTTGAGAATATAAATGCAAGAAAAGTATTTTATAATAACGGATAAGAAAAGAGGGAAGAAGAAAGGGTTTCTATACTGTTTCATTGAATTTTAGCCCCCAAATGTGTGGTAATTCCTGGAATGCTGGTAGTACTGATTCCCAAGCCCGTCGCCTCTGCTGACTGGAAGCACAGAATGATGGGCCAATGCTTCCAAGAATATGTGACTGTTCTTGAGGGAACACTAAAATTAACCCGTATTCTATCTAAATTCTTATAACCATTAATACTTTATAGCCATTAATCTCCATATGATTTCCCTATGTAATCATGAATGCATGCTTCAATACATTTACTCTGGAGAGACTGACTTGTAAAATGTGGAAAAGAACCATAGCTCATCCCAGCTAAAGCAAAATGGTTCAGTTTTACCATCCTTAAATTTGATCTATGTTTACATCTGTTTACAAAATCTGAGTATTCCCTCCCCCCAACTGACCTAATGCTTCAGTGCTCTCTTCTAATAAGAAAATCAATATACGCATCCAGCATTCATGAGTAACCCTCTAATAATAAACCAGATCACATGCAATTGAAAAAAAAAATAATTTCAGGAAAAAACTCATTAGGATTGTGACCAACCACAGTCTTTCTTGAAAATAGGTATCATGCAGTTTAGGAATATAATAATTCTTTTAATTTGATTATGCTGTTTTCTTGAGAAATCCTTAATCTTAGTTAAAAACTTTATTAAAATGATGTATTTGGTGTTCTTTTTCTTCACACAATTAATGATGCAGTTAATCTAAGAAATGTTAAGATGTCTTAAAATCTGGTTAGCTCAATTTTATCATTCTTTTTCTGCTTCTCTTTATTTCATGAACATTTATAATATAAATATGTATAAAGGAGTACATGTGTTCTAAACCATTGGTTTGTATCAAATAATACATGAAAATATATAGTAAAAAGTGTATCTTTCAAAAAACATCTTTGTTTTTCTAGAAATACAATTGCTCTATTTCTATGTTGACTACTTTGTTTTGCTATTTCACAAATGTTTTACATTAAAAAATCTGCTTTAAAAATATGAATTTTTAAATACTTTTGTAAAAGACATCAATTTTGTGAAACAGCGAAAGTACAGTTTATATTATTCATTCTTTTTCTAATCTTTGATGGTTGCACTTTGATAAATAAATAGATCATCTAAGATTCAATAGGCCAATTGCAGCATATAATAGCTATTCAGAGGCAATTAAACTGCCTTTTTTCATGCCGGCATGTGAGCCGCCCTTTCACAACCTTCAACTTGATTCGTGGTGATTCAAAATTAACTTAAAAGTCTTGTTTGCTGACAGCTTAAAGCTTAATTGACTGAAAGCCAAATAGAGTGTGTTCTGTATTCAGCACTAAGGCTATTGATAAAGCCATGTGTAAATTGTGCGTGGTGAAAGACAGCAATTGGGCCTCCTGTTCTTGTATTAGTCCACAAC
>NW_016809830.1:5342278-5373438 GCF_001698545.2 Rhinopithecus bieti | reverse complement strand
GCATGCTTAATTTTTTAATGTGAAGATTTTGATCTGATATTGATTTAATAACTTACAAATGTAAACTCATCATGTAATGCATTTTGAAGATTTTTACATTATATTTTGCATTTTGAAGATATTTACATTATAAGTAATATTTATGTTGTAATTATAGCTTTTTGAATTAATGGTATATGAATAGCATTTAAAAGTTTGTGATAAGATCTCCCTTGTGTTCTTTATTTATCTGAATTTTATACAGTCAACTCTTAAATTCAACATAGCGTACTCACTACATTTTTTAAAATTTTTCTTATTTGCATAACATTACCTATATTAAAGAAATATTTGAAATGCGATAAAGCTTAAATTACCTGTTTTATATCCTTACATTTCAGTATAGTTTTAGTTTTTAGAACCTGCAAATGAAAATAAAAAATAAAACTCATCTTGATAATAATTTTGATAATGAAGTAGCAATAATGAAAATTTTTTTATTATCATGTCTTTCATATAATGGCATTGAAAATATAGTCTGCATCTTAAACATTTGCATACAGAAGATGTACCTTTATTTTAGTATCTTTTAGTTTTTATTTTAGCATAAGACTTGGAATTGGATGTTGCTATATCTCTTATTGATATTCTGGTAACCATGGCTATCTAATTTTACCTGCCTTCCAATTGATTTCCAATAAAAACCTAGTCTGTTCATAAAGAATCAGGATAAGTTGCAACTTAGTTTCAAAATGACTATAATTTAGAATAGTGTGTTACTCCTATATACTTTTCAATAAAATAGTAATCATGCTTCAAAATGTAAAATCCAGAAGAGTACCGGTTTTATTGAAGTTTCACCTATACCCAGTGAGATTTGAGAGTCAAGAATGAATTGCTTTTATTGATCATGTTTTTGTATTAACAGTTAATCTAACATATCTTTAAAGGCATGAATTATTTGAAAACAACATTTTGTTTCTTTTTCATAACATAGTTGTTTAGTATATACAAAACAACTGTGGTGTTAAGGGAGGGCAAATAAAATCCCTTTTCTTATTTTTACCTTTAAAATAAGGCTAAATTTAACTGTAGGGATAATAAATCATTTTGTTTTAAATTAAATGATTGTAACAATAAAGAAGCAAAACATTTCTTAAAATTTAGGAAAGGTGTTATAAATATTGATTCTGTAGTCAGTAAGAGATTAGCAATATGAGATTCTTGGTGCAGAATTTGAGAGGGATAAAAACATTTTGGCAGCACTGTTTTATAGATGAAGAAATGAGAATTTCCTGAGGTTTTGAAGGAGTATACCTCTACAAGAAGGGGAGAACACAGTCAGGTTTGGTGGTACTAATTTTATAAATTATTATAAATTATATATTTTGAAAAGTATTACATTTCCTGGCAAATTATTATACTTTAAAGCTTCATATTTTTATTTATTGCAAAAGTACAAAATTTTGAGATTCAGGGCTTTTCTAGGAAAGTAACTACATTATATTCACATTATTCTTGCTAACTTTGGATATTAACCTTTTCTTTTGTTATCTGCATATTATACAAGTATTAATAGATGACTTTTAGCTTTATTATTTTTCTTGAATTTTCCCAAACAAGTTTGCCCTTTTTATAATGACTAAAGTGGTACTTTGTTTTTAGTTTGCTGTTTGCTCAGCTCAATGTACCTATTGATGCACCTTAACAAGTGAAAGTGAATGGCCATTTTATATCTCAAAATTTATTGAAAGAGTTCTAAAAATCTAAATACTACATGTAAAAGACAACCTGACCATTTAAATGATCTGTGATGAGTTTCGGTTTTATATAATATTACCGTCTTTAATTTCTGAGGCTTAAAATGTTCTATAAATTGAAATATAATATTGTGATACTACATTTACCAAACTATCCAAGTAATATTTTACTTGCTCATATCTTCACAATTGCAATTTTATGTTGTGCTCTTGAGAGAAAAAAGAAAAAGCCACAGATCAAATGAACTTATGATAATTAGAATACTAGAACATTTCTAAATGTTAACAATTTAGATTTATACAATGTGTATTTAAAATACCTAATAGCTAAAATCATATTTTTTTTTTTTTAGTTACCTAAATACTTCTGGGAAAATATCAAATATCATCTGGTTAAATGAAATGTTTATATAATCTCATGAATCTCACTTAGCTTGAAATCTGTATTAAATAAATTGAAAGTGATAAGTTATAAAACTGTAAGTGAGATCATAAGTATTTGGCCATGTATTTTTATTTGAACTTTTAAAAAATGAAGAACAAATTAATGTCTTGCCAGAATGACATTTTCATTAACATTAACTTGAAATGGAGAGGATTAGTATAATAGCATACAAAAATTAACTTCTACCAGTACAGAGAAAATTACCTTGACCATCAAATTTGTACATTTGATCTAATAACATTACTAAATAAGGATCATTCTGTGTTATGTATTTAACCTCTCAGGTAATAGAAGATAAATATATCTTAATTTTGTCTCTCTACTTCATGATATCTAAAATAATGCAGGGTCCATTATAGTAGATATTTAGCAATTGAGATGATCATATATTGAAATTGAGATATGAATAGCATTGATAAAGGAAGCATTTTTATTTTAAAATACATTCAGGATCAAAGCCAAGATTGCCTGCTGATGAATTCTCTATCATTATTAACTTAATTTCATTTGATGTATATGTGGTACTGAATAATATATGATACTCAATGGGAAGAGACATTGGGTTTTATTTTGATAGATTAACCAGGAAAGAGTTAATTGTAGCTCTGTGAGGTTATGCCGTGTTATCCAAACAAGACCGATCATTACATTGATATCCTTTTTACTAATCATTTGTATCCATTGCACTCTAATCCCGCGGTAAATATGTATTAATATTTTGCAGTCTTTTTTGAAAAAGTGATGCATGGTTAAACAGAGTGGTTGAAACATCTCTAAGTGCTAATGAGTACTTACTTGGTAGTCTATACTAATGCTTTAGTGGATGCTGAACAAGTTTAGATGTTAAGCTTTTTAGGAAGAGTGAATGATGGCTAATGATTATTTAATGACAGATCTCTGGACTGAAAGGCATTTAGCACTCAAAGTATACTGCAAAGCCTATTTCTCAAAGCTTCAGACAGGTTTATTTGGTCTCACCTTGAATAGAACAGTGCTGTATTGATTTCATTGGTGTGGATTTAAACACACTATCGGCTTAGAATAGCACCAGTATGCAGTAGAAAATGATTGTCTTAACCCTTATGTTGATTCTTAGCTATTGTTTGATATTACACAGTAAACTTCAGAAATGATTATGAATTTATTTGCAGTATTCTGAGGTGCAGTATGTGACTTTTGAAAATATTTGTACAATTTGTACATGCGTGTTTATAGTAGACAACTTACAGGAAGATTTATGTAGAGAAATTAACATTTAATTCATATTTTGAATTAGTGTTATTGGTCATATATTGTATTTGGAGAAATTTTTCTTCTGTGGAAATGGTTGATGTTTCTGTGGAAGGCATGCTGACTTTATTCTGTTAAATCATTTAAGTATTTGGTTTCTGTATGGTAATGCATTTATGCTCAGTACTTTGTTTTTGGTATGTTTCAGTATTTCATATATATTTCATATAAAAACTATTTAATGTAGTTCATATGCTTGATAGAGTATCTCTTCTGGTATTTCTACATTTTTTGTATAGCTCTGTACTGAATATATATCATGTTAGATACCATGGTCCAAAACTTTTTTAAGACTTTTTTCTAATTATAAATTTTGCTTGCTTATTATTTTAAAGAAACATTTAAAACTACACAAAGTTTGAAGATACATAATAGAGATTCATGTTGGAGTAGGCATCAAATATTGACTAATTTCTCTGCAATAAACACTGAAATTATAGGCCAGTGAAGATCCTGATGATCTATCTGGAATGATGTTGCCAGGAATACCCACTCTGTTTGTGCTCTTCACCTTGTGACTTGAAGAACTCACCTACTTAACTTTCCTTATCTATAAAATATCTGTTGGTCTGATTAAAAGAGCAGCTCTATGATCTCCTTTTTTCTCTAACATTTTAAAATTCACCCAGTCATCTTATCTTGGACCTAAGAGATGCTTTACACACTCAGCTTCCGATATGTTTTATGTTTTTTTAAATCTTAATGATTTTCTGTTTTGTTTTAAGAATCTGGAAAGTGACTGTAGTAGGCATATAATTATGTCCTTATAACAAATACAGTATCAGTAGGTGTATGAATCACCTTAAGTACAAGATGGACTTCAGGTTTTGTTGATGTTTTAAAATGGAGGAACTTTTATCTTTAACATATTTTGAAAGTTTTTTTTTCTATGAGTAAATACTATTTCTTATTGAGTGTTTTTTAGAAATCAAAAACACATTGGATTAAGTATTAGATAAATTATTTTTTCTTTTGCTAATAAGAGAAATTATGTTTCAGAGAAATGATAGGCACATATTAAATTCTTGCTTTAGATTGCTTTTGTCTGTGTTGAGCCCTTATATGGCAATATTCGTGATACTGACACTGGTGATTTTATGGCAGTGGTGGTAGGAGTTCTCAGTAAAGTTTATCTCCTCTTGACTTTATGTTCCTTTTTTTGTCCTGCCAGAAAGTCTCGGAGCTTATTGTATATTTTGGAATAACTAAAAGAGAATAATTTGAGCATTTCTAGCATAAAGAAAAGACAAATATTTAAGGTGATGAATATCTCAGTTACACTTATTTGATCTTTACAAATTACATGATTGTATTAAATTATCAAACATACCCTGAAATTATGTACATCTATTATGCATCAACTCTTTCTTTCTTTCTTTCTTTCTTTCTTTCTTTCTTTCTTTCTTTCTTTCTCTTTCTTTCTTCTTTTCTTTCTTTCTTTCTTTTTCTTTCTTTCTTTCTTTCTTTCTTTCTTTCTCTCTCTTTCTCTCTCTCTCTCTCTTTTCTTTTCTTTTCTTTTCTTTTCTTTTCTTTTCTTTTCTTTTCTTTTTTTTGAGACAGGGTCTCACACTGTTTTCCAGGCTAGAGTGCAGTGGCACAATGTCAGCTCACTGCAACCTCCACCCCCTGGATTCAAGCGATACTCCCATCTCAGCCTCCTGAGTAGCTGGGGCTACAGGCACTAACCACCGCACCTGGCTTTTTTTTTTTTTTATTTCTTTTTTTTTTAGTTGATATGCGGTTTCACCATGTTGCCTAGGCTGGTCTCGAACTCCTGAACTCAAGCCATCTGCATGCCTTGGCCTCCCAAAGTGCTGGGATTACAGGCATGAGCCACCACACCCAGCATAAAAAAATTTTTTTTAAATCTCAGAAGTTTAAGTACAATAATAGCCATCTTGAGGATGTATGTTTACCCAACATCGATACATATATATATTTTCTAGGTGTTTATATATGTTGTTATCTCTATCTTAATAAAAGACTAATTAAGAGATTAGAAAGCCATCTCTTCACAATTCCAGAGCAACCTAATGATTCAAATCATTGGGAGGGAGATAGAGAGAATTTTGAGGAAATGATTTTGTTGTATCATATAGCAGAAACAGATTGTTTTAAAATTAGTTTTGGAAAAATGGCATGGCATCTTATAAACCTGAGTATCTGACTACATACCTATCTAGGCAAACATTAGACTTTTCCCTTACTGTTTATTTCAGGAGTAGTAGCGTTTCCAAATGCATAGTTGTAATACATGAATGAGTTAGATATTCAGTATCTCTAGGCGTATGTGCTAAGGTAAACATTGGAGTAATTGTGCAAAAAAATTCAGTAATTTAAAGCTGTTTCAGTTTGATATTTGCGAGAGAGGCACCTCAGAGCCAAATTCTAAGTGAAATTAATTAGATAATAGAAAATCCTATAAAGTAGTTACAGGAAAGAATATTAGTACATTTTAATATCTCATGCTCATTTAAAAGTTATATAGTAAAAGAAATTATGTATATAGAAAAGGTCTATGAAAAAAATTTGCCAAATAACAACTAGAATTAATTTGACAGACTGCTTATCTCCCTCATAAAATGAGGAAATGTAAAATAGTTTTAAAATCATCTGAAATAATTTTATGGCCACATAATACGTTTCTCTACATACAGCTTAAAAATAATGAAAACCCAAAACATGTAACAAGATCAGAAATGAAAATTATGTGTAGCTATCTAATAACCATTCAGGCTTTCTATTTCTTCAAGCTCTCTGAAGCTACTTAGAAATCTCTGGAAAAATTGGCATAAGCCACTTACCAATATGCATATTTCCTTGGCCTTGTTAGACGACTTTTTAAAAAAATTTTGGACTAATAATGAATGTATACTTAATAGCCTGAGGCTATGATTTAGTTTGTCTGTGGCATTTAAACTTTTAGTATAAATGCTTAGCTTGCTTTTACTTATTTATCTTTTTCTTCTTTAAGGATTTGCTTTCTTGATCATTTGTTAATGTGATTAGTGAATTAAAATTCTAAATTGTTTTGACCTATTTTGCCTTTACATGTCTTTATTTCTTTCTCTTATTTTATTTTTTCTTTAAATCTTTTATATCTCTTCTTTAAATTTCTTTACTTCTTAAAAAAATTGTTCAATATGTTAGTGTTTATCAAGTTCCAATAATACATAGGATAGTTGAATAAAAGATACAATCTAATGTATGGCTGCTACCTGTGGACTGGGTAATTAAAGTCTTTACTATCAAACTTTGCTCTGGGCTTTACCACCACAGTTTTTCCAAGATCTGCAGTTACCACAAAGGTGTGGGCATTAATTTCTAAGATACTATGTTGCCCCTAACTATGCTCCTTTATTTCTACTTGACATCTCACTTACAGTAAAGAAAGCAGAAGAAAAAATAACATAAAATAAGGTGATCATTTTTCAAACCTAGAGATCCTTTAGAGGTTCTAATTTATTCCAAACGAACCTTTAAAAAATGATCACTTTCAGTCACATGTCATTGTTTCATTATTGCGATATAATTTTTAAAAATAAATACTACAGATACTCCTTATAAATGAACAGATATACTTGTTAATGGCTCTGAAGTAGGGCAAGGCCTTTTTCATCTCAGTTTTATATCACTGAATTGATAATTACCCAGGTGAAAATATTTTTAAAGTGAATCCAGTAAATGATTTGTCATTTTATAAATAAAAATGACGTTAGGTTTATTTCTTACTGTGCTGTAATACACAGATATAAAATCTTCATAGGAGGTATTCTACCAGTCCACCAACTGTTGTCTCATGTTTTCTTTTTGATCTTTTACAGAAACGTACCATGTCTACTCCACTATTTTTATAAGTAAATCTCATTGTCAGAGTTTCTTTTTCTAAGTAGTAACTATGAGAAAATATCTGAGAATGATTTGCTGTGTTTTCAGATTTGTATAATTTTACAAGGCAGTAACCACTGTGTTTCTGAAATGTTCCTTTTCTCATGGAAATGCCGATAATGGTCTCAGTGTTACAATTTGTCGCTTCTAAAATTTGCCTTATGTATCAGATTCACCTTTGAAAGGTCAACTGAAGCAAAAGTGGGACATTTTTGGAGATAGTTTTTACCTATAAGACTTCTGATTACTTAGCCGTCTTAGATACTTGGGATTACTAAAATCTCAATTTCCTTTCAAACTGAGAATGTTTGCCCTAATAGTAAAGGCAAAGAAAAAAATTAACTTGTTATTCAGGAAGAGAATAAAGGGAAATCTAAGATGATGCAGATGGTGGGAAAATAGGTATAGAACAGGATCTTTGTGAGAAATAAGAAATTGTTTCATGAATTACTCAAAAAAACATGTGAATTGCCCTCAAAGCTTAAGATTTCTGATTATCAAAATAATTGACACACCTTCAGAGGAGTGATTATATTATTTCTTTGAAAAGAGAATCATTTTAGAGTGGTCATATATTTTGCATTTATCTGATTTAATGGAAAATAGCTTTGTCAATTTTGTCAAATGTACACACAACGTAATACATGTGTATACAAGAGGCATTATTTCAGAATGGCTTAATCAGCAGCTACAGAAAGAAATATGCATTTGCAGAACCTATTGTGTTCCAGCAGGGGGCTATCGTGCATACATACAAATTAATAGCATGTTTGTTTACTTCAGTTTTCAAGTGAGGGGGGAAGTAACACAGAAGCAACAGCAGCAAAAGCCTCTTAGATTTGGGGAGCAAATTCCATATGTTCTGTCAGTAGATGTGAGGAAAACATTGGCAGATGTGTCACAAAGCAACTAAAATATGTGTTTAATACAGTGGGGGAAATTCTTATGCCGCTAACACAGGATTAGCTGTACACACACTAGCTTTGATAATAATGTGAAAATTTGAAAGTAAATGTTGAAGTGCCCTATGACAGCCATTTTTAATCAGTTCATTTTCTTAATAGGAGGCAAAGAAGAAGACACAGAAAACTTTTTAAACACTTTATCTTATTGACTTTAGGTGCACAGGTTGAAATTTACATGTTGGCCATACAACCATGTACAGTTTTATTTTTTTGTATCACTAAAATTTATTTGACATATTTTGTAGAAATTGCAGAGCTCTAAGTTATGCTAACAAATGAAAATAATATATAATTTCATATAAACACATTTGGTTTAGGAGAAGAACTTAATTATATACATTTAGAATGGCATGGGTCCACAACATAACATTCGTCCTCCACATAAGCCTATGAAACGTGGATTCGCCAGCAGAACAGCGAGATATTGAGTCCTTTCTCCCAACCTGGATTGTCACCAATCTATGTCTTTGTGTGTTCCCATTTAATAAATTCAGCTTTGAAGTATTTGACTTCCATTGGATGACTTCTGTAGCATTTTAAATTCTTTTAAAACCAAGTTGTTTTAAAATGAATATTAAAAGATTTTGTTTATTTTAAGATTTTTTTTTGCCTATTGTTAGCAAGCTTTTTTGAAAGACTATTGTTATATATCTGAGAAAATTTGACATTTTTATGGCATTGTACTTTATCCCTCCTTTAGCAACCCTAAGAATAGCAAGTAGGTATGGAAAATGTTTGAGCCATACATATAGGAAACAATTTATTTACACTGTGAAAACTCCACTGAGGGCCAACATTTTTCTCATTATGATTCTAAAACATGTTTTAAAAAATCTCAAAAGTGGCCGGGCGCGGTGGCTCAAGCCTGTAATCCCAGCACTTGGGAGGCCGAAGACGGGTGGATTGCGAGGTCAGGCAGATCGAGACCAACCTAGGCTTAAACACGGCGAAACCCCGTCTCTACTAAAAATACAAAAAACTAGCCGGGGCGAGTGGCGGGCGCCTGTAGTCCAGCTACTTGGGAAGGCTGAGGCAGCGAGAATGGCGTAAAACCCGGGAGGCGGAAGCTTGCAGTGAGCTTGAGATCCGGCCACTGCATTCCAGCCTTGGGCGACAGAGCGAGACTCTGTCTCAAAAAAAAATAAAAAAAAAAAAATCTCAAAAGTGTCGCTCCTAGCTTGCTTGATATCATGTCTTGGTACCTTCACTAAGAATGCTATATACTTATGTGTGCATGCATAATTATGTACATGTAATGTATTTATGTGTATGTAAATATAGAATTAACATATGATTACCAGCATACAATGATAATTAAAAAGATAGATCTTAAAAATAAATTGTTAGCATTCCATTAGGCAGCCAGGTATATCAATTTTTTTTTTTTTGAGAGGGAGTCTCGCTCTGTCGCCCAGGCTGGAGTGCAGTGGCCGGATCTCAGCTCACTGCAAGCTCCGCCTCCCGGGTTCACGCTATTCTCCTGCCTCAGCCTCCGGAGTAGCTGGGACTACAGGCGCCCACCACCTCGCCCGGCTAGTTTTTTTTGTATTTTTTAGTAGAGACGGGGTTTCACCGTGTTAGCCAGGATGGTCTCGATCTCCTGACCTCGTGATCCGCCCGTCTCGGCCTCCCAAAGTGCTGGGATTACAGGCTTGAGCCACCGCGCCCGACCTATCTATTTAATTAATTAATTAATTCAGAGATGGGATCTTACTGTGTTGCCCAGTTTGGCCTTGAACTCCTGGGCTCAAGCAATCCTCCTGCCTCAGCTTCCAAAGTGCTGGAATTACAAGTGTGAGCCACCATGCCCAACCTCAATTTGGATAGTAGTCAGGAGAAAGGTTAAGTTATTCTGATTAAAGTACATCTAAAGACAATTTGAATGTAACTCACTTTCGAAGATCTAGTTTGAAATGTATTTTGATTGGACACATTTCACTCTCATGTATTGCTTTAAACTCAGTACAGTATACAATTTTATATATGCTTTTTATAGTCAGGGTGTGCTGATAATGCCATATCACATTTAAAGTATCCTTGGGACTGAGAAAAGAGAAATAAATTAAAATGAAAATTTTAGAAGAATATTTTACTGGTCTTAAAATAGAAAGAATTCTTTTGTAGCTTTATTGACTAACATTTGTAGGGCTTTGAATGATGTGCGCAGACTATTTATTCTAACTATATGCAGACATTGTGCATAGTAAATCGTGTCTTAATTATGAAAGTTCGCTGGTACTCCAGGATGTCAGTATTAAACTAACAAAGTTCACTTTGCTAAGTTTGCTCTTGGTCTTTAATAATTAATCAAAATCTAATATTAGCAAATACACTTTATTGCAAATGAAACAAGGCTGTAAAGAACCATAATAGAAAGTATTTTCTAGCTTAATCCAAATTATTTTAGTCTCTACATGTTACCATTTAGTTTTCTGCTGTGAGATCTTGCAACTCACTGTTTTTCTAGTCATTTATGTAAAGTCTTACAAAGTCACGTTTATCTATTTTTAAAACTGTGTCTTATTAAATGCAAATTGTATTTTTCAATTTGCCAGGCTGCAAATAGTAAAACCAAATTATCTTTCTATACATATGATTCTCAAACATATTATTAAATATTTAAAAGTAAAGAAACACTTTTATTGTATATTTTTATTATGAACAAATAGACATTTCTGAGCTTTCAAAGGTGTTTTAGGGTATATTGCAACTTATACCAAATTTAGAAAATATTTGTATCAATGTGAATGTCATTTGGACTCCATCTTGTGCCACAAATTTCTGGTATAAAATTGTTATGTTAACACAAATCTTAATATAATGTGTTGGGTTAAAAAAAATCCTAATTATATGTTTATTTTATAGTTTATGTTTTCAACATAGTTATCTTAAAGGGAGTTCTGACTGAGTTCAACTACATTATTTTGATTTTTACTAGAAATGTACTTACATGTATGTTAAGTCAGCTGTAACAAGTATTATGACACTCATTTCTAAATAAAGAATTGAATGTTTGAGAACAGTATTTTCAGGTCAAAGCACAGTTCTGAAAATGTATTCTCAGAGTAGTAAATTGGTGGTATCTACTTATCTAAGGTTTAATACCTAATGCAATGATAGAGCCCCATCAATGTATGGCTAATAGCACATATAAAGTATCTGCTAGTAGTCCATCTCTCATAAAACCGCCTTTAGCCTTAATTCAAATCCATTGATTCCTATTCCAGTTAAAACCCAAGAACTTAATATGTCTTTTAATCCTTTTATTGTTAGCTAGGATAAAATTAATTTTGCCCTAGCACTGCACAAAGCCAATTAACATGATCTTTAGAGTTATTTAGTAAAGTGCTTCAAACTGTTAAATTTATCTTGACCTCTTGGTCGCACTCTCTGACTGCTTTTTAAATGAAGTAATCAATACCTCATAGCCCTTTAAATAGCTTACACTTCTCAAATATTTTACCTGTATTCTAGTTAAGCTGTAAGTAAAGTGTTTACTCCTGTTTGTGTAAATCTAGAGTCAATTATGCTAAATCTGAAGACAATTATGTACTTTTGAAGAAAACTGTATGAAGTAAATGGTTGTTTTAATCAAAATTAAAGCCTCATATTTTGTTATAAGTAACCCAATAATGAGACTACGTATCATTTTCACACAGAACATGTATTCTGTTTGCAACTTAAAATGTAGAACATCAATGTCCTTTACCATCTCATGTAGCTTCTGTTTTCCACACAGGGCTAGTTGAAGGTATTAATTTTCTTACTGTGATAGGGTGATCAACCGTCCTGTCAAGAAAATGGATCTCTATGTCACCCCTTAGCATGATTAAATGGAGGCATGTATGTCTCTGTGAAAAAAATACCACATTTTCATGAGACAAATGAAACTGTAGAAAGGTTTACTTTTACAGAATTATTTTATTTTTAATATCTCAAAATCTTCCATTTGGTTGTCATTTTATTTGTAGGAAAACATTGCAACTAATTATATATTTCTTCTATTAAAAGAAAGTACAGGCAAGCCAATAATTTAAAGATATTTCCAAATTTGAAAAATTATAGGAATGAGAAATTGCCGTATTATTTTTAGAACAGTGGCAGGGATGGGCATCTCTACCTTACAGAATCACTAATCAGTCAGTGTCTCCTTTAGGGACTCCTCTGCTTCTTTTTTACCTCTTTCCTTGTTAATGAAGGGCTATCATCTTTTTAGATCTGAATACTGACAAAAATTACATACTGTAGAATTTCAGCATCAGTAGTGTTAATTACCAGTTGGATGGTGTTCTTATGAGCCTATGGACGTGCCAACCTTTAAACTACACCAAGTGATGTATTTGACAGCTAATTAAGATTTCATATTTTGGGCACTTAGCAGAGGGCACCTGTTACGATTCTTTCTATTAGCTTAGGGATAAAATTTACAAATGACTGTTTGAAAGTACACTGTTAAAACTTCCCTAAAGTCTTAATTCCTTCCCCTGGAGTGGGAGTTAAGACAAAATTGAGGCAATTAAACAAAAGGAACATAAAGAAGGTAGGGGACCAGGGATGGAGGCGGAGCTCACCAAATGCCCCTGTTGTTTCATTTCCTACTGGAAGCAGCCCATGTGTGCTTCTCTGCCCCCTCCCGCTTCAAGCAGTGGCCGTTGCAGAAGCTGAACGGCTGGGGTCAATGCCTTGCCTATTGATCAGTATCCCTGCAGTCCCTTGCTCCAGCAGCTGCTTCATTGGCTTCTTTCAGGGCCTGCTTCAGTACATTAGAATAGAAATCCATAACCAGAGCTGTGCTCATCCAAGCAGGGGAAGAAACTAAATTAAATGGTATAAAACAATCTTGGATCAGGAGTTTGTGCCAATTCATCTTGATCTAAGATGTCACACCAGGCTCTCTGTCTGAGCACCTGGGCTAGAGGCAGCCATAGTGAAAATAGATGGAGCTGCGATCATTCATTTGTCAGCTAAGGAGCAAGGCAGCGGTTAGCAATTCCCTTCTGCAGAGGTCAGCTGACAGAACAATCAGTGCAACTGCAGAATAGAGCTTTCCTTTGAACTATTGTTATGGAGCATGCTCTTGCTGAGACATGGGGGAGGGGAGCTGGGTTTGCTTCCTGTTTCAAGAATGCTATGTAAAGAGTAAAATATGTAGTACATGAATCTAGATGCAGTGCCACAGAGCTTTTCCTCCTTGTGCCTGTTCTTATACATAAACAAAATTGGTTTTAAATGCATATCCTGAGATACAGATTATCAAAATGTTAAATATCAGTTTTTCTAGAATTAAGGTCCTTCTAAACACAGAGGCAATGATTATTGATTTTTTTTTCTTCTTAGTATGGTGGCGCATTTAGGTGGTTTCTTCCCTTTAGTTACCATAGCTATCACAGATTGGTGTCATACTTTGAATCTGTAATAGCATACACCTGCTAATACTTTTTTTACTGACATTTCCTCTCTGTCTTTAAAAAGCTAGAAAATTTCCATGAAGAGAGAGAAATGCATACTTTGGTATCAGACTAGAAGATATTTTAAATATTAATTTAAAATATTTTTATAAGAAATATAATTCTAGCCGGGCGAGGTGGCGGGCGCCTGTAGTCCCAGCTACTTGGGAGGCTGAGGCAGGAGAATGGCGTAAACCCAGGAGGCGGAGTTTGCAGTAAGCCGAGATCTGGCCACAGCACTCCAGCCTGGGCGACTGAGCAAGACTCCGTCTCAAAAAAAAAAAAAGAAATATAATTCACAAAATATGATTTATCATGACAAAATAATTTGTAGCATTGGAGGATCATCATTATTAATCAACCTGCATATGATCAGAAATATCCTATACGAAATTCAACAAATTAAGAAAATGGGTCATAACTAAACTTTTACATGAGCAATCAGAATAGTTTTAAAGATAAATCTATTATTTGTGGGCTCCTTTTCGATTTTTTCTTTCTCTACACTACCTAAAAGTGAATGGCAAACATCCAGAACTAACTTAAAGAAAAAATAAAATATGATGTACAGAAGCTAAGAAACCATAACAGCAACAACAAGAACTCTTTTTTATACTCATAATTGCACCAAATATTTTAGGAATCCAAGTAAGTAATACTCCGGTGTTACCATCTTAGTTTTCTAGATAACCAACCCACCTTTTTCCCTTACATACTTTAATGCCACTTTCTCACTTTCAATTATTAGATTCTTTATAATATCCTATAATTTCCATTTCTTAGACTCAACTAGGTCTTCTTGCCAACATCCAGATTTTTTTGTGTCTTTCCGCACAGCTAAATAATGGAATTTAAAGTGTATACTATAAAGTCATGTCCTCCAGAAGTTTTTTAAAGTCAGCTTCTGGAAAGGCTGTATCTACTTTTGTTGCCAGGGTTGTTTTGTTCTGTTTTGTTCTGTTTTGTTTTAATCAGTATTTTTTAAAAGAACTTAGGATATGTCATCTCAAAATTTTCTGCCATATTTCCATCTTCTCAGACCTCACCATGTATTGTAAAGCTCTCCACTTCCTGTGTCTTCTGTTTAACATCACAAAACCAAATCCACTGTAATCTCTCATCTTGATTTCTACAGTACCCCCAAATGATCACCCCGCTTCTAATATTCTTTATACTATGCTTACAGTCGATTTTGGAAACCCTAAATCTAATTAAGCTGTTCTGTAGTTTAAAACCCATTTGCATACCTTCCCGCTGTTTGTGGGATACAAATTGGAATGTGCATATGACTTACAGAATCATATATGATCTGACCCTTGCCTGCCTCATTTTCTGCAGTTCTCCTCTAGGGTTATAGAGTTCAGCCAGCTTACCTGTCCTTGAAATAGAAATCCACAGACTCCTTCATGCTTTAAGTTCTTAAACATAACGTTTTTTCGATCCAGAAAGTTCTCATTGGTTCTGTAACCTACACATTTCCAATGCCTGTTTAGTAGCCGTTAAGTTCAATGAGGGCAGGGCTTTACTTTTCTTAACTGTATTAATGTTTATGTAGCATAATGCCAGGCATACACAAGACCTGCAATTCTTACATGTTGAATAACTGAGTTCAATAATGGATGGAATGAACTGCCACCACCATTGGTTCTTATTGTTCTTCACCTGATCATTGTGTGAGTCTTCTTTTGGTTTTCCTTGACACCAGTCTTGTTTGACCTCACAGTTCATCCACCATACTGCCACTACCATGATCCAACAGTGAATGAATGTAACATCACCACTTTATACAAAACTATTCAATGGCTTTCAGTTAGCTATAGGTTAGAAGTCTTCAGCTTGCCATACATTTGCTCTCGTGGTTTGGCACCTCTTTAGTTTGCCTTACCTCCAGTAATACAGAAGGACAAAGTAAAATAAATAGATAAAATGAAACAAAATACCAAAAACTATTCAGAGGGCCTTGCTGCTAATTTCCGGGTTGGCATACTGAGCTTTGAGTGACCCTTGTTATACTCATTTAATCAACATATAGTGCAAAGAACGGAAAGTGGCCAGAAAAATTGGGTGGATTAATATTAGAAAGAGCAGAAAGCTGACCTCCAATCAAGATGGCTCCAGGAGTTCACTTTTTTAATCCTTCTGTGCCAAATACATGCTATGATGGATAAAATATACAAAGAGAAAACCAAAGAGACATAACTAGGCTCAAAAAAGATATCTCTGTGGACCAGTAATGAAATAGAAATGTAATGATCTGGGCCGAAACCATTAGCTGCTTTCCAGAAGCAGGCTTTTGGCTCCTATGAGCTGAAGAGGACTTGAAATACATCCTGAATAAAGTTTAAAGCCAGGAACTTGGCTATGGCTTCCTCAGTTCCTGAAAGGACATCAAAAGATCTGAGTGCATTGCTACTCAGGAGGGATTGATAAAGGAGAAGAGGGAAATGCATGTATTAAATGTGTGACTGGCAATGTTAGCCATAATGTAAAATAGTGAAAGTGAGTGAGTGCTATTCAACATGGAAACTAGAAGCAAAACAGAGAGAAGAAAGAGATAATCTAAAGACAGTAGAAGGAGAAATAATAAAAATAAGAGCAGAAATTAATAAGATAGCCATAATACAAAAGATCAAAACCAAAGTACTTTTTAAAACTAATTTGAGGCTGGGCACAGTGGTTCATGCCTGTAATCCCTGCACTTTGGGAGGCAAAGGCAGGAAGATCGCTTGAGGCCAGGAGTACGAGACCACCTTGGGAGACATAGTGAAACCCAGTCTGTCCAAAATAAAATAAAACCAAAACAAAATAATCTGATAAAACATATATTTCCAGCAAAACTTTAAGCATGAAAAATAATATTAGAGAAGGTATAAATGCACAATGTTTAAAGGACCCCTAGCTGCTGCTGTACTTGAGTTTTTTTAAATCATGTAGAGAACACTGTAAATAATTTCATACCAATAAATTTGAAAATGTAGATGAAATAGATAATTCTTTTAAAATTATAATCTGCCAGAAATGACTCAAGAAGAAGAAAGTCAAACTAAATAAGGAGCTCTGAAATAATATGAATTCGTAATAAATATTCCTTCCTTCATCCTGCTGCTTTTGCCACCATATCCTACCCTGTGACTGCAGACAGGGAGTGTCTCAAGATGCAGACTCAATAGTTTCAGAGGATAATTTTCATGAAACTTCAAGAATCCTTCAACTGGTTTTAAGGAATGATGGAAGGGGAACCTCAGGGACTGAGAGAGTGAACGTTACTTAACTGGTTTTTTGAGGCTTGTATTATGTTGATACTAAGTGTAGAATATGAAAAGAAAATTATAGACCAATCTCACTTATGGGCACGGATATAAAAAAGCTTATTAGCAAATTTAGTTCAGGGTCTGTCTGTTGGTGTGTTTATCTGTTGGTGTTACCAATCTGTCACTGCTTATCCATGCATACATTTGTTTATCCAGGGTTTACCCCAGATATGGAAGCATAGTTCAAGGCCAGAAAATATATTAATTTATTTCAGGTAACATTGGTATAATTATATAATAGATATAAAATTTGATAAGGTCAGAATTGTGGTGACCTTTAGGGCAGGAGGGCAAGGCAGTGAGGTCAAGACACAGTCCATGGTGGGCTTTGATAATACCCAGGTTAGTTAATTACTTTATAAAATTGGAAACCTTTGGAAAACATCAGTATTTTATAAAGTTTGTTAGTTGTATACATGTTCGTCATGATTTCTTTATATATTTTCTACTAATTCTGTGGATGCTTATAATATTGCATAATAAATATCAAGCAAAAAATAATGGTAGACTATTTTAGAATAGAGTAGAACTAAAAGGGGCAGAACTGTATAAGTCTTAAAAAATGTAGCAAGAGTGAGGTTAAGAAAGGAAATTTTAAGAAGTAATATTATGTATTAGATAATTCCTATTATTCCCTTTTTATTGATATTCTAATAAATATATAAAATTGTTTTAATTATTTTTGAGTATCCTTCTAATCTTTCTTCTGAATATAAAACTGTGCTGAGCTTTGCTGCAGTAACAAGTATTTCTTCAAATATCTGATTGCTGTTTTGCATTCTGGGCCATATTGGATAAAATAATCATCCTCCTTCTCCACGTATGGCCCATCCCTCTTATTGCCTGGAAAACTTACCCTTTGAGTCTTAAATCCAATGTACTCTCTTTTTTTCATGCACTTGTGAGATTCTTAGAAAACTGAACTGTTTATTTTCATGCTTGTAATTTTCTGATCCAAAGTAGATGCCCAATAAATATTTGTGAAATTAATGGGCAAATTAATAAATTACTAAATGAGCAATCTTTCTAAAAAAAATATATTGAGATAAGATTTATGTTCTGTAAAATTCATCCTTTTAACATGTTGAATTCAGTGATTCTTAGCATATTTGGGGTTGTGCAGATATTACCTCAATCTAATTTTAGAACACTTTCATTACTCCCTAAGACTAGTACTAATTAGCCATTGTTAACCATTTTACCCCCACTCCAGCCAACCACTAATCTGCTTTCTGTCTCTATGGATTTGCCTATTCTGAACATTTCATATAAATGGAATCATACAATATATGGTCTTTTGTGACCAACTTCTTCCCCTTAGCATAATGTTTTCAGTGTCATTCCTGTGGTATGTATCAGTACTTCATTTGTTTTTTATTGCTGAGTAATCTAATTTTGTATGGATATACTTTGGTTGGTACAAAAGTAATTGTTGTTTTTGCCACTGAAAGTAATGGCAAATACTGCAATTACTTTGGCACCAACCTAATACATTTTCTTTATTCTTCAGTTGATGGGCATGTAAGTTGTTTCCCAGGCTATTTTGAATAATGCTGCTGTGAGCATCCATGTACAAGTCTTTGTGTGTACATGTGTGTCATTTCTGTTTGAGAGATACGTTGGGGTGAAATTGCTGGGCCACATGGTAACTCTATGTCTAACCTGTTGAGAAACTGCCAAACTGTCTCCAAAGTAGTTATGCCATTTTTATCATGCCCAACAACAAAGCATGAGGCTTTCCATTTCTGTGTATCCTCAGCAGCACTCTAATGGTCTTTTTTATTGCAGCCATTCTAGTGAATGTGAAGTAGTATCTAATTGTGGTTTTGCTTTGCATTTTCCTAATGACTAATGATGTTTGGCATCTTTTCATGTGCACATTGATCATTCATGCAACTTTGGAAAAATATCTATTCAGATTGTTCTTATTATTGAGCCATAAGAGTTTTTGTATATTCTGGAAATAATTTTTATTAGATAGATGATTTGACAGTAGTTTCTTGAATCTGTGGGTTGTCTTTATCCTTTCTCGATTCTGTCTTTTCAAGCACAAAAGTTTTTAGTATTGATGAAATCCTATGTAAAAATTTTAAAAAATTACTCCTGCTTTTGGTCTCATATCTAAGGAATCATTATATAACCCAAAATTACAAACATATACATCTATGTTGCCTTCTTACAGTTTTTTTGTTTTAGCTTTAGTATGTAGGACTATGATCAATTTTCAGGGTTTTTTTTTTTTTTTGGAAGGTTAGAGATAGGGGTCTGTCTAAATTCTTTCTTTTACATGCGAGTAACCATTTTTGTCCTAGTGCCATTTGCTGAAAATACTATTCTTTGCTGAATGTGCAGTCTCGAATGGTTTTCTAATCATATATCTTTTTTTTTTTTTTGTATTGATTTGTTTTAAATTGAGATTCTATGTTTTGGTTTTCAGGTTGCTTATCAAGTGTCCCACAAATGAAAAAAATTTCTACATCTTATGAGGAAAGACGGAAGCAAGCTACTGCTATTGTTTTACTTGGAGTAATAGGAGCTGAATTTGGTGCTGAAATTGAACCTCCTAAACTATTGACCAGACCTCGAAGCTCTAGCCAAATTCCTGAGGGATTCGGATTGACTAGTGGTGGATCCAACTACTCGCTGGCCAGACATACTTGTAAGTTTTAAAATTTCTAATGCTGATCTGTTGCTTCTTAGTACATATTATTTGTCAGCAAAAATCTCATAATATTGAATATATCCTGAGTTTTAGCTCATTTAGATTGCTTGCATGAAGTTAGAAAGCAGTACAATCTGGCACATTTCCCATTAGTTACAGTAACTTGAACTCCTTTTTAAAAGTTAAAACATCGTCTTTTAAATGCTTTTCTTAAAATACACATTTCTGACCTTTGTATTTTGCATTGTTAGTCAAGATTTTAGCCAGAATTTATGAAAGCTAGATTCAAGTTAAAGCTTTTAAAATAATTTCTGGAAAACGATGCAATTTGCTCTGAATGTGGTTTGAAAAGTCAGGGGTGGGGTGGAACACCAATCTTGTCTTTTGAAAAGAAAATATATTCATTCTCCTTTCAATAAATAAATACTCAAACATATTTGTTAAATTAATGGGCATATTAATAAATTTGCATATGTAATAATACATATAAATAATACATGTGTTTATGAAAAAGAGCATACATGATGAATTATGAATTACCCCTGTAATTTAAAAAATATTCCAGTAACAGTTTTTAAATGACTATAGACTATAACAATCAAAATTCAAAGGGCTGTGTCATTCTACTGTCTTTGGTTCTGTGCTTGGTATGGTAATAATAGGTAAGGGTGCTTAAAAATAAGCTCTTTTGGTTGTTCAGTGTCAGAACTCCTTTCAGTAAGGTCAAAGTGTCATGTGGCACCATATGGCAAAATTATTTCCAATAAATTGCGTCCTCTTAAGGAACAAATATGGTCCAAGTGAATACATCACAAAATATTCTTGTAGAACAAAATGGAATAGATCCCTTTGCTTTTTTGGACTTTAAGCAAGAGAAAAAGATGCATGTTACTTTGTTATTTATGACAGCAGTGAACTTCACTGGACCATTGTCACATACTCTTGCTGTAAAACTGAGGGCCATGTTAGTGACTTTTATTATGAAAGCCCTTCAGTAGACTTAGCTGCCCCTCCTATAACTGTTTTCTGAAAGACCTCATTCAGCAAATACTTAGTGATAATCTCTTTATCTCAATTTGAGAATCAGAGTAATAAAATTTAAATTTAAACAATACCACCAACAACCACAATAATGCAACTATTTTGAGCACTTTTTTTTTAGCTCTTTACATTCATTAACTCACTTCACTCTCATGATACCCTGTAAAGTGGATGCCTCTTATCTCCATTTTATGCGTAAAGCCGGTAGGGCATAGAGAGGTTTTAGCTAACCTGGCAAGGATGATACCTTTGGCAAAGGAGTTTTTGTTTCCATCTAGTCTGTTGTTCCGGAGCTCATGCTTTTGACCATTATGCAAACTGCTGCTGTTCAGTGGCTCCCAGTTGGAAAGGGCTTAATGACTAATACGTACTATAACTTTGCAATTTATTTATTTATTTTATTTTATTTTTTGAGACAGAGTCTCTCTCTGTCACCCAGACTGGAGTACAGTGGCATGGTCTTGGTTCACTGCAACCTCCTGCCTTGGGCTCCCGAGTAGCCAGGATTACGGGTGTAGGCCACCATGACTGGGTAATTTTTGTATTTTTCATAGAGACAGGGTTTCCCCATGTTGGCCAGGCTGGCCTCAAACTCCTGGCCAGAAATGATCCACCCACCTCAGCCTCCCAAAGTGCTGGGATTACAGGCATGAGCCACCACCCCTGGCTATAACTTTACAATTTAAAAAACACTTTCTTTCCTGTCTTTCCTCTCATTTGATCTTCAAAATAAACTTAAGACTTCTTCAAAGTGACTCAGCCAAAAAGTAGTAAAACCTAAACCTGAACTCAAGTGTCTTGCGACCTGAGAACCATTTCCCTTCTCCACCTGGGCACATTACTCTCCCTCTACGGCCAACAACTACGTGCTTACTGGCCCCTACCTCCCCACTCAGGCTTATTTATCTTTTCTCAAGTTCTTCAAGATCCCTGCTTTCCAATCCTAAAACCCTGCTCAAATCTCACCATTTCTACAAAGGGCTCTTGAATTAGTTTAGCTTATCTGTCACTTCAGACAGCCCAGGACTTAACACATGTAGAGTAGGTCCTTATTTAGAAGCTTGGCATTAGACTTTAGAGGTTAATGAAACTTTGATGTGATTTGGTATGGTGACTTTCAAACTTTGTTGCTCAATATCTCCCTGAGAGTGTCAAGAAATATCTAATCCTTTGCACATTTTATGTTGACAGCAACAACTTTTTAATTGCAAAATGTGTTTTCACAGTATCTTGAGGAGATTGTGAATATTGATGTTTAAGAATAAAACTTATGGCTCTTTCTAATATATTCAGTAGGATATTTAATTATTTCATATCCATCGTCATCAATTTTTAATAAATACCTGAACGAACTTCCCATTAAAAATCAGAAATCTTAAATCCTTGATTATTTTCTTTGAAGTGGAAATTTCTACCCTCACAGTTTTAGGGAAGGAGTTCATTAGCAAATTTAACACCCAGAGATCAATTCCTTTAAACTACCTAGGTCTTAAAACTATCTGTGCTTCTAAAACTATCTATTCCTTGAAACTTTTAAGATACTCCCATTTGAAGAGGGTTGCCTACTTTGAAGACCACTGATTAAGTCTAATACGTTTTGTGTAATTTCTCAACACCATCCTTTTGTATCTGATATTTTCCTGCAAGGAAAGTGAAAATAAATGCTGTTTCCTTTAGAATTTTTCCATTGCTTAATACAAATATCTGTATATAAATGTAGGAACATGGTAAATTAATGAATTGGTGATTAGTTGCGTTCAGGCTCCGGGCTGGATGCTGGGTAGGTTAGTTTATATCTCATTATCCTAGTTATGTAAAAGAGTACTGTTGTCATCACTTTTCTAACCACAGTTTATCTTTATGCAAAATACTTTTATTTCTGAATTAGCTTCTATATGATTTTTCTTTTAACTGTAATAATTTTATTTTTAAATTTGTATCTGTTTACAGCTTTTTTAAAAGTTCATTTAATCTCTCAGGTTTTTTTTTTGTTTTTTTTTAATTTCAATAGGTTTTGGAGGAATAAGTGTCGTTTGGTTACATGAATAAGTTCTTTACTGGTGATTTCTGAGATTTTGGTGCACCCATCACCCTAGCAGTGTACACTGTACCCAGTGTGTAATCTTTTATCCCTCACCCCCTCCCACCCTTTCCCCTGAATCCTGAAAGTCCATTGTAGCATTCTTGTGCCTTTGCAACATCATAGCTTAGCTCCCACATATGAGTGAGAACATATGGTGTTCGGTTTTCCATTCCTGAGTTACTTCACTTAGAATAATGGTCTCCAATTCCATCCAGGTTTCTTTTGCCAATATTTCATTCCTTTTTGTGGCTGAGTGGTATTCCATGGTATGTATATATGCCACAATTTCTTTATCCAATCATTAATTGATGAGCATTTTGGCTGATTCCATATTTTTGCAATTATGAATTATTCCACTATAATTATGGGTGTGCAAGTATCTTATTCATATAATGACTTATTTTCCTCTGGGTAGATACCCAGTATTGGGATTGCTGGAGTAAGTGGTAGTTCTACTCTTAGTTTTTTTAAGGAATCTCTACACTGTTTTCCATAGTGGTTGTACTAGTTTACATTCCTACCAGTGGTGTAAAAGTGTTCCCTTTTCATAACATACACAACAACATCTATTATTTTTTGATTTTTTGATCATGGCCATTCTTGCAGGAGCAAGGTGGTATCTCATTGTGGTTTCGATTTGCATTTCCCTGATAATTTGCATTTTTTCATATGTTTGTTGGCCATTTGTATATCTCCTTTTGAAAATTGTCTATTCATGTCCTTAGCTGACTTTTTGATGGAATTGTTTGTTCTTACTGATTTGAGTTTCTTGTAGATTCTGGATATTAGTTCTTTGTCAGATGTACAGATTGTGAAGATTTTTTCCCACTCTGTGGGTTGTCTGTCTACTCTGCTGGTTGTTTCTTTTGCTGTGTAGAAGCTTTTTCATTTAATTAAATTCCATGTATTTATCTTTGTTTTTATTGCATTTGCTTTTGGGTTTTGGTCATGAAGTCTTTGCCTAAGCCAATGTCTAGAAGGGCCTGAGAACCACACTCCCATCCCCCACTGCAGCTGCAGCAAGCCCCACCCAAAGAGAGTCTGAACTCAGAAATGCCTAATCCTGCCCCAAACTGATGGTCTTTCTCTACCTGCCCTGATAGCAAAGATAAAGAACATAATCATTTGGAAGCTCTAGGGCCCTACCCACCACCTGATCCTCCCTATACTACTACAGCTGATGCTCTCTTGAAAACACCACCTCCTGGCTAAAAGCCAAACAACACAAAACTGGTGCAATAAAACTACAACTAAGGATGCTCACAGAGTCTGTTTCACTCCCTGGCTGCCTCCACTGGAGCGGGTGCTGGTATCCAAGGCCGAGAAACCGAAGACGGTTCACATCACAGGTCTCTGTGCAGACACGCCTCAGTCCCAGCCCAGAGCCTGGTAGCTCCTCTGGGTGTCTGAACCCAGAAGAGAAATAACCACTACAGTTTGGCTCTCAGGAAGCCACATCCACAGGGGAAGGGGGAGAGCACTACATCAAGGGAGTACCCCATGGGACAAAAGAATCTAAACAGCAGCCTTGAGCCCCAGATCTTCTCTCTGACATAACCTACCCAAATAAGAAGGAACCAGAAAAACAATTCTGATGGTATGACAAAACAAGGTTCTTTAATACCTCCAAAAGATTGTACTACCTCACCAGCAATGGATCCAAACCAAGAAGAAATTTCTGAACTGCCAGAAAAAGAATTCAGAAGATCAATTATTAAGCTAATCAAGGAGGCACCAGAGAAAGGTGAAGTTCAATGTAATTAAATAAAAAAAAATTATATAAGATATGAAGGGAAAAATCTTCAGTGAAATAGATAGCATAAATAAACAATCACAACTTCTGGAATGAAGGACATGCTTAGAGAAATGTGAAATACACTGGAAAGTCTCAGCAATAGAATTGAACAAACAGAAGAAAGAACTTCAGAACTCAAACACAAGGTTTTTGAATTAACCCCATCCAACAAAGACAAAGAAAATAATTTTAAAAGAGTTTTTAAAAATGAACAAAACCTCCAAGAAGTTTAGCATTATGTTAAATGATCTAAGATCTAAATTACCTCTTCTGTTTAAACCTGAGAATAATTGGTGTTCCTGAGGAAGAAGGGGAATCTAAAGGTTTGGAAAACATATTTGAGGGAATAATTGAGGAAAACATTCCCACTCTTGCTGGAGATCTAGACATCCAAATACAAGAAGCTCAAAGAACACCCGGGAAATTTATCACAAAAAGATCATGACCTAGGCACATAGTCATCCGGTTATCTAAAGTCGAGATGGAGGAAGGAATCTTAAGATCTGTGAGACAAAAGCACCAGGTACCTATAAAGGAAAACCTATCAGATTAACAGCAGATTTCTCAGCACAAGCCCTACAAACTAGAAGGGATTGAGGCCCTATCTTTAGCTTCCTTAGCCAATTATCAGCCAAGAATTTTGTATCCAACAAAACTAAGCTTCATAAATGAAGGAAAGAGAAAGTCTTTTTCAGACTAACAAATGCGGAGAGAATTTGCTACTACTAAGCCAGCACTACAAGAACTGCTAAAAGGAGGTCTAAATCTTGAAACACACCAAAATAGAACCTCCTGAAAACATAAATCTCACAGGACCTACAAAACAAAAATAAATTAAAAAAAAAAAAACAAAACAAAAAACCAAGGTATTCAGGCAGCAAAAAGCACAATGAATAGAATAATACCTCATATCTCAATACTAACGTTGAATGTAAATGGCCTAAATGCTCCACTTAAAAGATACAGAATGGCAGAATGGATAAGAATTCACCAACCAAGTTTCTGCTGTCTTCAAGACACTCACGGAACACGTAAGGACTCATATAAACTTAAGCTAAAGGGGTGGAAAAAGATATTCCATGCAAATGGACATCAAAAATAAGCAGAAGTAGCTATTCTTTTATCAGACAAATTTTAAAGCAAAGAGGGACATTATGTAATGATAAAAGGACTTGCCCAACAGGAAAATATCACAGTTTTAAATATATATACACCTCACACTGGAGCTCCCAAATTTATAGAACAATTACTACTAGAACTAAGAAATGAGATAGCAACACAATAATAGTGGGGGACTTCAAAACTCCAGTAACTGTGATAATTTTATTTGAAAATTGTTACTACTAACACTAGAAAAAGAGGAAAGAATGAGGGGGAAAGAGGGATTTCAAAAGCTGTGACAGAGTAGAAACAGATTTTTCAAAGAAATCTTGGGAACTGAAGGGCCTTAATACTGCTCATTTGGATTGTTAAAAGACAGGAAGTTGAACTATATATATGTAAGGGGGTTCTGGAGCATATTTCTGGCATGAGCTCAATCTGGGCTGAACTGCACTATGGGGAGGGACTTTTGCAATGTCCCTCCTCAACTTTCCCAATGAAGATAAATAAAATTTATGCAAACCTTTTAAATATTTAAGTGTTTTTGAACCTGGCCTATTGAGCATTTTGGATAAAGGACTAGATATGAGAAGGGAAGACTGCAATGCTTCTTAGTAAATTCTGTTTATGAGAGATTTTGGGGAGTTTCTAGCAAGCAAGGAATAGTGTATCAGAATGAATGATATAGTACCTCGTAGAACCAATTTAAAATGTGTAGAATGTCCTTGATATTTTTTTTCCTTTCTTGTTCTTAGCCTATTCTATTTGAACTGTTATAAAAATATTTTAAAGGTAATCATGGATTTGCTTTTAACTTTATCCCATTAACCTATTATTTTTTTTTTTTTCTCAGAGGTCTTAAGCTCCTTGATGGTAACTTTGCCTACCACAGGGATTTTCAAGATCTTTCTTATTTGAATTGGGATGTCTTAATTAAATTTAAATTTGTCAGTTTAAATCTTGCTCTCCTGTTTGAAAAGAATTAGATGTCTAAATGATCCTGTGTCTTCCATGTACTCTTTTTTATCAGTCATGTGTAATACTAACCTATTATAATGTTAACCTGCTGGAATCTGTTATATGTATTGCCATATTTGTTTATGTGGCATTTAGAATGCATTGCTACCATTAAATATTTACTCTTATGGCATCCTATTGAATGAGATAATAATTATTATCCTCATTTTGAGATAAGGCCATTAAGATACAATATTTAATGAACTTCAATTGCTAATGTAGTTACAGGCATAGATAGTGAGTTCTTACCTTCCTCCTGAAGCGTTCTGTGAAAACTCATAATGTAGTGAAACCCCAGTTATCCACATTGATGGGAGGAAAGAATGACACTGATGCGTAATTCAAAAGTCACACTTAGTTTTGTAACGTATCTTACAGTTTTTTGAACATAGATGAATCTTTTGTGGGAGTTACACTTTACATATATTGAAATCACATACTGAAGACAAAGCTGAAGGACTCTGAAGATTAATGAGAAGCCTAGATTAGGCTAGTGTTACATCGTACCCTTGGGTAAGCTATGTATCCCTCTGGGTTGCAGCATTCTCTTGCATAAAATAAAAGGCCGGAGCTATGCTGACTTCAAAACTTCTTTTGGTCCAAATAGTCTTCTGCTCCTGAAGTGAAATACAAAGCATTCCAGGAAATTCATCTCCCTCATCACCTTCCCGTTTTCCTCTCCACGCAGGGATGGCTACTGTCTTGTTTTGTATCAGCACATTTCAGTTTTGTTTTTTTTTTCTGCATTTTTAGTCCAACCCACAAATAAGGCATTATTAGAATGTTTTAAGGTATTATTTATGGCATTACCTTATAGGTCTTTGGTTCATTCTTTCATTGGGTCTCTTCTGCTCATTTTATAATTGTGAAATTATGCTATCACATCTGTAGTAAATTCCATTTTGCTCTCTCATTAGCTTTTTGACTTTGGGCAAGTGTCAAAAGTCATTTCCCAAGGCAGCTGACTCCGAGGCAGATTTGTGTGCAGGGGTATTCTTAGGATCAATATCTATCTTTAGGGGAGTGAAACAGGATTAGACAGAGGGGGGACCTTGAATTGTGTTTTAGTTACATAGAAGGCCTCAGTTGATTTTGGGGAACTCTGGAGCTGGGATGACCTTCAGACTTGTCCTGAATTAGTCATTGGATTGGGAAAGGGTTGGGAGGCCTAGGAAGGGGGTGTAACTTTGGATAAGGCAGCTTTCCTTATCCTAAGGCAAAGCCCACAGAGGGATTCTGCTGAGACTTGTCAGCCACAGACACCCCCAAGAACTTAGAGGAGTGGGGACTTCAGTCATGATGGGGAGGAGATGGGCAACCTCGCCAGCTTCCTCTGCAGCATGCTACTAACTTACGTGTGTCCCAGTGCCCTTTCTATGTTAACAAATGGAGAGAGGAAGAAACCATCATGTATTTAACACCTTTTTAATTCCAACTCCATACATATCTCTTGTTACCCTGAAAGACATTTTTGTCCAACACTTAGCACAATATGAGGCACGTTAATAATAGCTGATCATTGACCATTTACTCTTTGCCAGACATTTTGCTGTATACTTGACGTGTATTATCTTATTTATTCTTTTAGTCCTATCAAATAAGTACCATTGCTATCCTCATTTATCAGATGAAGAAACTGAAGCTTTGCTTCCTACCGCCAAATATATTTACTAAAAGATTTGTGAAATTGGATTAAACTTTCTTTGTGCAGACGAAAAAATTGAGGGCATAGGTTAAACTTTTTTAAATGATTACACTGCTAAAAAGTACCAAGCCTGGACTTAAACACCTGTGTTCCAACTCTAAAGCAGCATATTTTCACCATTTCACATATTTTTGTGTGTTATGAAGAAGATTCAGAACTGCTGCTACAGAGAAGAGAGGAGGGGATGCCAGCAAGTACCAGGTCACCTGTGAATATGGACATCTACTGAAGCTTTCATTTAGGAATGTGCTGTTGCTGTGGATATGCATAGACATAAAAAATTCACATATCTGGGCTTTGGGAATGGCTTTCTTCTTTGATGTGAGATACACTAGAGGTAATTAATTTTTTCCCACAGTGAGTCTTAGAAATACTATAATGCTGGCCAAGGTACATGATCTACCTGCCATTACTTGGAAAATGCCAGATTTATGTGCATTTGTGGGGGTTTTTTTCCCCCTAGGAAAAGGATGCACAGATTCCGTGAAGTTCTCAAAAGAAGGCCATTAAATAAAAATGGATAAGACCCACTGCAGGAGTTTGTTGAAATAATTGCTTACCTGTTATTATGACTTTTTAAAACAGTATAGTTACAGATGAGTTCAGCCACAACACTGCACCACTAAGTGGAAGCCTCACTGCTACCTAAGGGATATTGTAATTCTGTGAACTTGTATTTCAATTTTATATTGTTCTGATGCTGTTTGGTTTTATTTGGTTGTAGTGTACTTTGTGAAAATGATCCCCAAGTACTCCCTGTGCTTTTAATCATGCATATTTTATTTAATGAATAGGTTAATATAGGTTGAGATTGATTTTATAATGAATTTATTTCCTAGATTTTAAGAGAAGAAAGTGAAGCCAAATTTCAAATGTTTTATTAGCAAGCTTACTACAATGCCACAGAATTGCAATTAATAACAAAACTAGTGGTAGTTGTAAGTTATGTAGAACGTAGCAACAATGACAAGCCATTTGCAAGGATAAGCAATAGCAAAATAACAGATATTCTCTCCATTCACAAACAGTTATCAGATTGTGTTGCTGAACGGCTGCTGTGGCTATAGAGATTGCATTTCTGTTCGATTTCCTTTGTGTTTCCAACCTGGCCATCCTGGCACTTGGAATGAATCTGGCCTTCCTCTCTGGCTCCTTACTCTCTTCTCTGACTTGTTTGTTCTCAGTGCACTAACTCAGCATCCCATGTTCCTTACCACCACCTCTCACTTGTATTTTTATCTTTGAAAATCATCCTGGTTGCAGATGCCACTGGACTTACATCACCATTATATCTGTGTTTAGACAGTGACTCTTCACTTCAGCTATGTACTCAAATGACTTGCAGGGTGTTTTTAAAGTGTGAGTATCGGAGCACTTAGGTAGCCCTTCCTGTTCAGAAAGCCAGGAGTGGATTCAGGCATCTGTATTCTTTTTAAAGCTTCATATGTAATTTTGATGTATAGCCAGAGTAGAGAAACCCAGTCGAATCTAGAATCTTTTATAGTTATTTTAAATTGAGTATTTTATGGTAGCTGTAGTCATTAAACTGCATTAATGCACAAAATGTTCCTTTTCTTTACATTTTCAAGTGGAAAAGATAACGGGAACTAATCAGAGTGAATAAAAATGACATTTATACTACTTTCAGAACTAATTCTTTAGGTAGTTCAGCCTTTTTATTGTGATTTTGTTATTTGGGAACCAGAGCTTGGTTTTGAATATTAGTATCACCATATCATAACTGTGTGGCCTTGAATACTTTGTGGCTCGGTTTCCTTAACTAAGAAACAAGAGTAATATGTAAGAGTAGCACCTACCTCACAGAATTATTGTAAGGATTAAGTAAATCAATGCATGAAAAAAAGTCTGACATATAAGTACTTATAAATGTTAGTTTCTGTTGCTGTTATTAGATGTGTTTGTAGAAGAATAAGGAAAGGAAATAGCTCTTTTAAAATCTGTATATAGTTTTTAAATCTTCATAAGAACCCTATGAGGTAGAGAGTATTATCACCATTTTGTATATAAGTGAACTGATATTCTTAAAAAATCAGGTAACTTTCTTAAAGTTGTCTGTCTTATAAACAATCTGAATCCAGATACATTTTTTCCCCAAAGCTCATGCTGTTCTTTTCTATAACATATACTGATTTTCACTGTTTGTGGTAAAGTACATTAGTTCTCAGAGGATTTGTGTAAAAATATACTTTTCTTTGGCCACATTATTATACACATTTTGCATGTTTAAATATAACACTAAATATTTTTGTAATTATTTATATTTGGATGAATCTCTATATGGTTTATTACCTTGTTTCTCATTTCAGCCACATCAGCATACTAAGTTCAGATCAAATGGAAGTTTTGACTACTCATTTTGCTTTTACTTGTAAATAATGTATGTTGTATAACAGCTTTATCATTTTTAACAGCGATCTGACACTTACATTATAGACCCTGCCTGTTTTGATGATGTAATCTCATCTTACTTCTCCAAAAATAACTTTAATTTGCAATCATTTTTTGTTAAACCACTACACTAAGGGCTTTGAGTTTCTCTTCCAGAAAACAAGTAATTCACACAAAGCTATTTATTTATTTATTTATTTATTTATTTATTTATTTATTTTTTTTTTTTTTTTTTTTTTTTTTTTTTTTTGTAGGGTTTTTT
>NW_016809830.1:5329556-5341917 GCF_001698545.2 Rhinopithecus bieti | reverse complement strand
AGCCAGGATGGTCTCGATCTCCTGACCTCGTGATCCGCCCGTCTCGGCCTCCCAAAGTGCTGGGATTACAGGCTTGAGCCACCGCGCCCGGCCACAAAGCTATTTGTAAGGCCATTTCCATCTAAAATTATAGACCTCTATGAAATTAATGTGATGTATTATTATTTTAACTGTAGAGTGCTTGTATTTATTTTGCCACTTGAACTTGCCTATCTCACTTTAATTGTTCTATACCAGTTGTTCTATCTGCTTTTATACATTCCAGTAGTCCATAGCTATGCTATGTGTTTGAAGCTGAGCATCTTTAAAGTATTTTTCTGCTGTCTGTCCTTTACATAACTCATTTTCCACACATGTTCAGCTTCATATACTTGTGTTATGTTGAGTATAATTGTACTATAGGCCACAAATCAGCAAACCATAACTGTATGTCAAACCTGACCCCCTTTCCATTTTTTTGCAAATAAAGTTTTATTGGAACACAGCCATACCCGTGTGTTTACATATGATTAATGGTTGTTTCATGCTATAACAGCAGAGTCAAGTAGTTGCTGTAGAAATCGTATGGCTTGCAAATCCAGAAATACTTACGGTCTGGCTTTTACAAAAGGAAAAGACAACAGAAAACTACCAATCCCTACTGTACATCATTAGAAAAATCTGTTAATGGTCCTTTTTTGCCATTTAATATACAAAAGGGCTTTGAGGTGACTTTGATGAAGAAGATACTTCAGTAGTTAAATATAACATCTGTGGTAGTAACATTTAGATAGGTTTAGTTTAGATGAGATTACATCGTCAAGATAGGGTCTATAATGCAAGTATAGATCACAGTTAAAAATGATAAAGCTGTTATGCAACATACAGTATTTACAAGTAAAAGCAAAATGAGAACTGTACCCTTATAGGTATTTAAGTAGTATGAAGGCTTTACAGTACTTTTTTGGTCTAGAATGTGATGCAGCATACTACAAGACTCTGCCAGCCACCTAAGGTATGCACTAGTTACTTTGATTCAGTTTTTCATTTTAGTTCAGTTTTCTTCATTCTTTGTCACTGAATTGCCTTTGTAGCCAGTTTAGTAACAGGTCACATTGTTTGCTGGTGACTTTTTTTTTTTTTTTTTCCTGCATTAGGACATTCTGGTTTCTAATTTTTAAATAAACTTGGCCTGTAGTTTTCTGACAGTTCTGCAGAGTGATTGCTTCATATTTGTATGTCTTAATATATAAGTGCATCAGGGTCTCTGTAATTACAGTATTTAAGTTTCTATAAGTTCAAAAAATTTTATATTAAGAAAGGACCATGAGCATCCAGTGTTAATCCCTCTAAGAACTGCAACGCTTTCAATGGTTCTCTTAAAAAGCCTTTCAGTAAGAAGTATATAGAAACATTTTGTGGACTTGTTTGTAGACCCCCTGCCATGTCCTTAGAAAACACAATTTTTAAGACTTTGTTGAATGATAGGGAGCCCAAGTCTATTTTGTTTCTTTGCCCTTAGACCTTTGTGTCAAACGTAAGTGTTCATGGACTTCTTGGTGCTACCCAATTCAACTGGGCACTGCCAGACCCAAGTCCACTAGAGGACTCGAATGTTTGTGTGAAATCAATAAATGTAGGGCTCTTTCCTTATACCTTTGGTTTTTAAATTATATTCTTCAAAGCCCTGGGGTTGGATGGGGATGGCTCAGTGACTGCCTAGACCCTTCACACTACTTCATGAACAGCAGAACTGATTTGTGCGTGTGTGTTTTAGAAGTTGGAGTTTGACATCACATTGTATCTGCAAAAATAGGGCTAGATTCCTAAAAAACTGACAAAACTTTGAAAACTAGATGTTATATAGCCTTCAAAAACTCAGTAATAATCAAAATTCTTGGTTTTCCCGTCTAAACCTATTCTACTTGTGGCCTTCCCTGTCTCAGTTGATTCTTACTCATTTTTCCCGGTTTCTTAGGTTCATCCCTAACTCCTCTTTTTCTCTAACATAACACATCTAATCTATCAAGTATATCTTATTGGGTTTACTTGAAAATATATCCCAAAGTCAGCTACTTCTCACCACTTTTCCTGTTAGCATCAGGGTTGCCTACCTTCATTCTTACCCGGGTTCCTGTGAAGGCTTTCTGCCTCACCGTTTTTCCCTTCCAGCATAGCAGTTGTGGTAGTGATTCTTTAAGAACCTGATGTGGATCACATCAATCTTTGGCTCAAAATTCTGCAAGGGTCTAAAAGCCAGAGTCCTTTCAATGCCCTGAAAAGTACTATGTGAACTCAGTTTTTCTCCTGCTTTTCACCTTGTTTACTCCAGTGCCCTGGCTGTTTCTCAGGCAAACTAGGCACTCCTTCTGCTGGGACACTCTTTCCCCCAGATACCTGTTTGGTTAACTCCTTCACTTCTTTCAAGCAGTTGCTCAATTTTCAACTTCTCAATGAGACCTATCCAGATGACTCTATTTAATCCTGCGAACTGCTGCCTTTCCTCCCCCATATCCAGTCCCTTGTATATTGTTCTATACTTTCTTTTTTAAACATTTGTTGCCTTCCAACATCTTATATATAATTTACCTATTTATAATAGTTAAGCTCTATCAAGTCATGAATCTTCATCTATTTTGTTGAGCAATGACTGAAGTAATGAGTGAAAACTAAAGTGGTTATGCATAAAGCAGCCCTTGTAGTATCTTACATTTTAACTCAAACTGTCTCTTTTATTATATAACTGTTGAGATGAGTTTGCTAATCTTTTTGAAAATGTATTGTCTGTTAACCTGGACACTGATGGTATGATATATTATCCAATATAAAAAGCATACAAGTAGTCAAAGGAAAAAAATATATGATTATTTCAGCAGAAGTAAAAAATAAAAAAGATGTTTTTAAAATTCAGTATCTTTTCAAGATAAAGACTCTTAATAAACAATGAGTAGAAAAACTTTCATTAGCATGATACAGAATATTAAGCTGAAACTAAAAGCTACGTCATCCTCAATCGGTTCACATTACATATATTCTAACAAGTAGCAGGTTAATGGTATTATTTAGCATGGGCATTTTAGCAAAATAGGAAACAGGAGTTATAAATATTGAACAACTTGTAATTGTATATTTGGAAAACCAAGGATATCCAGGTATCAATCAGCAAGATAAATAATCAAAAATGAATAATTTCTCTATTAGTGAACAAAGTAGAAAATGTAAAAAAATTGTCATTTTTTTGAAAGATGCTTTTAACTAGTAAGACCCTAAATACTAGGAAGTAAAATACAGGCAATAAAAAAATATTTCTAAAAGGCTACAGGTAGGCATTTTGTCATAGGAGGAATGCAGATGACAATACAATTTCAACTTACCCAATTATCAAAAGAATTAGGGGGTAGGTAGGAAAAATTTGCTAGATACACTTGGATTTTTTTTTTTAATTTTTTATTTTTTTACAGTGAATAGATATTTGTGTGGTTAAAATAAATTACAATGATAGATGCTCAAATTTAATAAAATAGTAAAAAAAAAACTCAACAATTATGGCTACTAAATGAAATTGCATAGCTAAGAATACACTTCAGAAATATATATTCCTGTTGTGATTATTACACATTGTATGACTGTATCAAAACATCACATGTACCCCTAAATATGTATATCTATCATGTACCCATAAAATTAAAATTAAAATATAAAGAAGAGAATAAGAATTACAGAATATACTACTGAGGGAACTAAAATAGTATTTGAGTAAATGGTTTGCATTTCTTGGATGGCTGATTCCATATGGCAAATATCTCAGTTACTCTCAAATTAATATACAAATCGTACACAATCACAATCAAAATCTCATCACCATTCTTCTAATAACTGGGCAAAATTATTCTAAAATGAATATACCAGAGATAAATGAAATATATGATTTATTTTTTATTCAATAAACACATATAGTGCTGACAATATACTGGCTACTATTTTGGGCACTTTACAAATATTAACTCATATAATCCTCATTGTAACCTTTGAGGTAGGTAATAATAAAAAAGTCAACTAGACAGTATTATAAATATACAATACCAGAGCATTAACCTAACAAAAAATATGTAAGACTTATAGAAAAATTTTTTAAATCTTACTGAAAGAGATTTTGAAACTGCTAAATAGAGAGATAAACATTTTTTGTGACTAGGAGTACTGAATATCATAAAGATGTCAATTTTCATAAACTTATTTATAGATTAATACCATTCCAAACTAAACACCAGTTGAATATTTGTCATTGTTTTTGTCATTGAAGTTGACATGCTGATTCTGAAATTTATATGAAAGAGCAATAGACTAAGAAAAGCCATAACACTCCTAAAGAAGATAAACAAGATGGAGGGATTTCCCTTACCTTATGTCAAAAGCTGTTCTAAATTTATTGTAATTATTACATTGTTACCTTGGTGCAGGAGAGACCAGCAGACTCATAGAACAAAATAGGCAGCACAGAAATCATGCATACATGCATAGGAATTTGATTCTATATAGACCTAGCATTGTAGATCAGTGAAATAAAAGGTTGCATTTTTAAATAAATGGTATATATACTCTTGGCTAACCGTAAGAAAAAATAATGAAATTGCATCAGCTAATGCCTATCATCACCAAAAATCAATTCCATGTGGATTTAAAGACAAAACCTTTCAAAAATTTTAATAGATGATATAGGAAAATACGACCTTGGAATGGGGAGAGATTTCATAAATAAGGTGACAGAATGCCAAACCAAGCCATTAAGAACACTGATAAATTCAAGTACATTAAACTTATAAACTTGTCTTAATCAAAAATACTTGAAAGACAGTGAAAAGTAAAGGTACAAAGAGAAAAAAAAGTGATTGTAACATAGGTCACTGACAAGAGATGATTAAATATCTTTATATTTAAAAAATAAGAAAAAGACAAATCTGAAGCAGAAAATGGATAAACGTTGAAAAAGTATTTCTCAGAAAGGAAACAAGGATGGCCAATACACTTATGAAAAGATGCTAAGCCCTATTATCAAGGAAATGCAAATTAAAAGCACAATGTACTATAATATTTTACCTTCCAGACTGAAAGCCTAAAGTCCAACATTATCAAATTTTGTTGAGGACTTGGAACAACCAGAACTCTTTTACACTTATTATAAGAATGTAAATTGGTTTAGTCTCTTTGGAAAACAATCGAGTATATTATTTAGTCTACCCTTTTCTATATCTAGAGAAACCTTTTCACATGTAACCCAGGAAACATGTACAAGCATGCTCATACCAAACAGTTTGAAAATGACAAAAATTGGAAACAATGCATGTGCATTAACTATTGGACAAATATAATACTGAGCAAAAAAAGAAAATGGAAAAAGAATGAACTTTTATGAAGTTCAAAGCCATGCAAAATGAAATAATTTATTATTAGGGATACAAATGTATGTGGTAAGAAAATGAAAGCTAGAGAATGATAACCACACAACTCAGAACAATGATTACTCTAAAGGGTGCTAAGAAAGGGGGTGAATTCAGGTAGCACTACCCAAGGGGCTTCATAAATATTGTAGAGACACTGATTTTTTAATGTTTTCACGTAAAAAGTATGCATCTTTACCTTTGTATTGTTGAGCCAAATAAAAGAAGGGCATAAAAATGTGTACACTTTGATTCAGTTTTGTAGTAAATATTATGACTCAAGTATCTAAAGTAACAGTGACCAAGATTATAAAAATGTTTCTCTCAGTTATAATTAAGGAAAAGGAAAAGAGTAGAATGAATCTCGAAATATCATTATGACCTCATAGTTTTTAGTATGCATGAATACAGATATAGAAATAAATATAAATACTTTTTTATACCTTTATTGCTATGGAAATGTATATTTCCTACCTCTGGCCACTGAGAGGGTCCAGGAGCAATTACACTCCAGTAGCAATGTCCATGCCTATAGAAGATGTTGGTTTTGAAATACCATTCTCTAATAAAAGGAACTAGGACTGCTTGGAGAAGTAGTTGATTTTAGGGCTTGGAACATCTGTCTGTGATGTCAAAAACTAAGGGCTTAAAAAGAATAAGAGCATGTCAAAAGGACATGGGACCAACCTGAAGGTGCTTCTAATAGCCAAAACTGGAACAATTTAGGTAACAAATATGATCTATTTTATGGAATTATAATCTATAGAATAAAATACCCATGAGGCAATGCCATTATAACAGAATAAATAAATGAAGGATAAGGGACAGCTCTTACAGAAGGATTCTAGTTAACAAATACAAAGAGAATGACGGAAATCTTTATTAGGCGAAGACCACAGAAATAATTGTTGCAGACAAGATTCAGGGATGGATGTTAAAATCAATGTATTTAACACAGCCTTCAAGTTCTTCCTCCCAAGATATGTATCAGTTACATAGGGAAAGTTGATTTCTCCACTGTAATTGGTTAGCTTAAACAAATGATGAAGGTTCGCATTGTCAGTAATAGAACATTTCAACCTCAGATTTTCCTTGGAATGATACACTTGCAAGGACATATCTGTGATATTCCAGTCAAAAGGCATACCTTTAATCTAATCATGAGAAAACATCCCAACTGAGAGACGGTTCCACAAAATGAACCGTTATTCACCAAAAATGTCAGAGTCTTGCAAGAGAAGATGAGCCATGTCAGCAACTGTCACAGATTGAAGAAGACTAAAGAGACACAACAACTAAATACAGTGTGGGATCTGGAAGTAGATGTGGGAACCAAAAAGGGCACTGGTGAAGCTCAAACCAGGTCTGTGGGCTAGTGAGTAGTATTCTACCAATACTAATTTTGGTAATCATACAATGGTTATGGAAGTTGACCTTAGAAGAATCTGAGTGAAGAATTCTGTGAAATCTGTATTTATGCAAGTTTTCTGGAAGCCAAAAATTATTTCAAAATAGTTCTTAAAAGTGGTTCTTCCTAGGTAGTAGAATAAATATAGATTTATAATTTATAGTAGTACAAGTAATACTATATTTCAAAATAGCTGATTATGTTAAGAATTAAGAATAGCAATTTAATTTTTCTATTCTTTCCCCAATCTTTCTCCCTTTCTAGTTTTTAAGGGTGCTATACAACCCTTGGGTAGAAAGTTTAGTACAGTTTTATTTATTTAAAATAGAAGCATAATAATTAGAAATTTTAGCATATATCATTTTATTATTAGGTAGGTTTTGGAAAAGAAAGTATGTTTTTCACTTTCAGCTTTATTCCATATCCATTAAGCTATGATGCTTCTTACCTCTAATTCATTATTTTAAATAGGTATATTTTCACCCACTATATTACATGAAATAAAGTTGAAACAAAATATCAGAGTAAGTCATATTCTAAATTTTGTTTGTTGCTCGTCATAGGAGAAAAAAAGAAAAAAGTCTTTCATGCTGTCCTCAAAGTTTTAAAAATTCTTATATTAAAGACACAATAATGTGTTTCTAAGGTATTGCCCTGAATTCCTGAAAATTTTAAGGCACCTTTTGTTTTACCCTTTCAAGTTGTTTTTCTTCTGCACATGCCCACTGCAATTAATTGTTGTTTTTCCTTGAGCCCATGCTAAGGAAAGCTACCCATGGGAATTAGATCCCAGTACAACATACTTTTCATTTGTTTTTTTTGTTTTGTTTTGTTTTGTTTTTTTGAGACGAAGTCTCGCTCTGTCGCCCAAACTGGAGTGCTGTGGCTGGATCTCAGCTCACTGCAAACTCCACCTTTCGGGTTCACGCCATTCTCCTGCCTCAGCCTCCCGAGTAGCTGGGACTATAGCTGCCCGCCACCTCACCCGGCTAGTTTTTTGTATTTTTTAGTAGAGACGGGGTTTCACCGTGTTAGCCAGGATGGTCTCGATCTCCTGACCTTGTGATCCGCCCATCTCGGCCTCTCAAAGTGCTGGGATTACAGGCTTGAGCCACCGCGCCCGGCCTCATTTGTTACCTTTAGTTTTGTACTTTATTTGTTTTAAAAAAAATCATTCTAAACTGTACAAGCCTGAAACTAATCTTGACTATATCTAATGTGTAAAAAATAAATACTTTTTGTGTTAACAATTTCTGATCATCATGTAAGCTTTAAGAATAAAGGAGTTTTATATTTCCATTGACAAAGTGCTGGCACATTGATAAACAAGTGACTTTAGAAATAATCTCTAAGAATTCAATATATGCTTTAAAGTTTTGCATTATGTATGTGTGCCTAAGGGATGACTGTCTGATTTATGCTCCAAACCTGTAGATTCTCTCCTTTAAGCAAATAAGAGGAACATCATGATTGATAAGTGACCTCTGAATTAAGCTCACTGGAGATATATAGATAGATAGATAGATAGATAGATAGATAGATAGATAGATAGAGATATAGATATATATTTAATTTGTTAATGGCATTTTAGTAAATTTTCACTGTTATCAGAAATTTTATCTTGTCATCTATAGAATAGATGGGATGGACACTTTGGAGAACTTTTGTAGTAACTGAATTGTACTACTTCATGATTTTGTAAAGAAAAGAGAAAGCAGAATTTTCTAGAAGACTATTAAAGCTATGTAGTAGTCTCCAAGCCAGAGAAGTAAAAGCAGTTACTTTAGTATAATGTTGGGTCCCATTCATTCTTGAAGTGAGATGGAGAGGAAGGGAGGTAAATCAGTCAGGAAACAGAAACCACAACAGTTACCTAGACAGGGAAAGTTTAATATAAAGAGCTTCTCACTAGTAGAAAATGATTAACTACTAAAAGAGGTAAAAAGAGACTTGGGGGTCCAGAGATACCACGTGCAAAATATCAGCTACTACCTCATCTAGGTAGGGTGAGGAAGAGTGGAGAGTAAAGGGGCTTAGGACTCAGAGAGGCCCTCCTCCAAGGCTAAGATTAGACTTCTTTAAAGAGTCAGTGACTACTAGGGGAACACCGGGCTTGTAGATAATGAAATTGGCCAAAGTGGCCTACCGCTGCCTGTGAGTGGAGGCAACTTGGTGCTAACCTGGAAGTCTCTTTAGGGATGGGGGCTGGAGCTGATGGTCTGGTGCAAGCTGGTCTATAGACACAGCCTGCCATTTTCCAAGGGTTAGCCCATCCACAGCAGCTTGGGAAGGGAAGTGTTTTTCCCCTTGCAGGATCTCTCCATTGACCTCTATCAGTGAAGTTTAACATTCTGCCAGCTGGCAAAGGACATGTTTCCAGAGTCCAGCTCCAGTATTGCAAAGCAGTAGGTAAACAATTGATTTAGAGCTGAGATACTATAAATTGCTAACTGTTCTAGAAGGAATAATTTACTGTTATAATTCTAAATACAGTCTCATAAATCAAAACTTTCACATCACTAACATTTTATTATCCACTTGTTTCTTTATAATGCTAATCATGGGCTAGGCATGATGGCTCATGCCTGTAATCCCAGCACTTTGGGAGGCCGAGGCCGAAGGATTGCTTGAGGCTCGGAGTTTGACACCAGTGTGGGCATAGCAAGACCATGTCTATGAAAATTTTTAAAAATAATAATGCAATTATGTTCTCTATAAATATTTTTGAATCAAGTTATTATAATGTCATTGTCTTAAATTTCGAAAGGATAATCAAGAAATTGTTCTCCATTTTGTTGCTTTCTGGGAAGTACTCTTATCGTAGCTGGTAGATCTCTAGGCAGTATAGTCATGGAGTAGGTTTGAAACAGAAAACCAGGCCATGCCTCATAAAATGAATTCTACCTATGTAGAGGAAGCACAACTAACTCCATTTTGCATTTACAGATAAATAAATTATGGCTGGCAACTGTTGTCCCCAAATTTGCATTTCAATGGCCTAGTAATGTCCCATCGCTTACCTAGTACTTCACAGGGATGTTAGTGATAAGGAATAATTAATGATCTGTTAACAAGATCACATCTTTGATTATAATGTACAATAGATGTACAAATTCTATATTTAACTTTTATTTGCCTTTTAATTGCTATGGATTTCTGAGCCTGCTGCTAGGTGCTTTATCAGACTGAAGAAATGGTTCCTATAATCTCTTATCCTCAGTCCCAGTGGTCATTACAATGTATTTTCTCCAAAATAGAAAAGGCAACATAGTTGCATTATATGTTGTAAAATGTTGGAGTGCTGTCCATTTTAGCTGAGGTTGTCAGTTCACTGGGACAGCATTCTGGGAGTGAAGAAAGAATAAAAATGGCAAGCAGAGGATTTACTAGTGTCTTTGTGTTCATGGTTTAAAGGGAGAATACTACTATTGGCAAGTGGAGAATTCTTCGGACTTTTAAGCGCTAGAGAAGAGTTTCAGGCTCATTTAAAATTCCACTATCTGACTGACTGTCACATCACAAAGCAGTCTCCTTAGAATGTCGCCGGTGTCAGTTCTGTGACCTCCCGAGCTGCATGTAGTTGGCTTGAGTGGAACAGGGCCACTCTGCTTCTGGGAAGATAAGAGTTCTGGGCAATAACACAAGTCTTAAAATATTGATGTGGCTACTTCTAAAGTATAGCAATATTACATAGTTATATGCAGTATGTCATTCAAGCTGCTTTCATTGCCCAGAAATCATAGTGCTGAACCTATCATTTGTCAATCAAGTTAATTTTGGTAGCAACAAAGTAGAGTTTGCCTTTGTGGACATTTATATAGGGATGTGTATATATAATTATATAACATGCTTATTTAAAAGCTATAATATTTTAAATGCTAGACAAAATTGAAATGTTATTGTCTTTCTTATTTAGTATCTCCCTTAAATCATGTACCTACAGCGATCCAGGCAAACACAGATGGAAACCCTATGTGATTTTTCTCTCTGAATGCCTGCGTTGGAGGTGTAGTGGTATTAAGGACTATCGTATCAAATATTAACTTGTGTCATATGAAATTGCCATTTTTGAGGGTCAAAGATGGTCAAATATTGGCCATTTCACATGGCTCATCCTAATTGTAATTTATCAACTATGCTAGGATTTGGAAGTGCCTCAGCTTATTAAAGCAAATTATATAAGCCAGAGCTCAAGTTAATAACTGGACAAAAGACAGACAAATATGATGTTAAGGGAAGTAAAAGGTAATGAGTGACTTATGACTCAGTCTTTTACTGCAGCAGCATAAGTAAGGTGTAACTCTCATCACTGTATCAATAGAAAATATTTTGGTTAACAGATTTTCAGTCTCTCTCAAAATGCATTTTATGTCTAGGAATGTATAAATTTTTGCAGGTTCTTTCAAATTTGCTTACGTGGTTGCCGTCCTGACACACCACCTACTAGGTTCTTCTTTCAGAACCTTTCTGAAATAAATATTGGCCTGCCTAAATATCAAGGTGATTGCCTGTTGGCAGCATTGTGTATTAATGCCTTGGGTGGTAGTTACTTGCTTTTGTTTTATACTTAATAATAACCTTGCCTAAAAACATACTAGAGAGTACCTCATCAACCGTTGAGGTTTTGCATCTTTTATTGGCCTGTCTTTATTTTCTGATATTTTCTAAAGATGGTGTTTCACTGAGATCTTTTAATTCCATGAATGAAGTTGTAATGAGTTCAGTATTATTTTTAATAATCTTCATTCTGGTGGTAAAATTTACTTGTTCTTTTGAGAGTTGAGCTGTGGATAGTAAGTATCCATTAATAAAACAGTAGCCAATTGATATATTTGTTTTTCATTTTATTTTTATTATTTATTTATTTATTTACTTTGAGGAGTCTTGCCCTGTCGCCCAGTCTGGAGTGCAGTGGTGTGATCTCGGCTCACCGCATCCTCCGCCACCTGGGTTCAAGCGATTCTCCTGCCTTAGCCTCCCGAGTAGCTGGGATTACAGGCCTGTGCCACCATGCCTGGCTAATTTTTGTATTTTTAGTAGAGGCAGGGTTTCACCATGTTGGCCAGGCTGGTCTCGAACTCCCGACCTCAAGTGATCCGCATTCCTCCGCCTCCCAAAGTGCTGGATTAGAGGTGTGAGCCACCATACCCAGCTGATTTTCCATTTTCAGTGGAAGTTGGATTTGGTGTTCTGTCAGATTCAAGAAAAGTACTATGGACCGCAAGTAGATTCCTCGCCATCTCACTAGCGATAAGCAATCATTTTGTTCTGTTATCCAGAAATGAAGTTATTTTAAAAATTTGGTTGTGACCTCGTTTAATTCTACCTTACTGTGGTTCAAAATCCAGCTAAATTACAATGTGCTATCCAGAGAATTTTTTATTTACTAACTCACAGCTTAACCTTTAAAATGCAGTTAATGCAAGTTTAGTTAATGTATTGTTTAGTTTAAAGTCCATGAATAAATTTGTAGAACTCTTTATCTTAAATATGAGAATGCTCAAAATAATTTTTTTTTTTTTTTTTTTTTTTTTTT
>NW_016809830.1:5293059-5329220 GCF_001698545.2 Rhinopithecus bieti | reverse complement strand
TTTTTTTGAGATGGAGTCTCGTTCTGTTGCCTAGGATGGAGTGCATTGGCGCGATCCTAGCTCACTGCAACCTCTGCCTCATGGGTCCAAGTGATTCTCCTGCCTCAACCTCCCAAGTAACTGAGATTACAGGCACCTGCCACTGTGCCCAGCTAATTTTTGTATTTTTAATAGAGACGAGGTTTCACCATGTTAGCCAGACTGGTCTCTAGCTCCTGACCTCAGGTGATCTGCCTGTCTCAGCCTCCCAAAGTGCTGGGATTACAGGTGTGAGCTACTGCGCCTGGCCTCGTAATGATTTTTAATGCAGTGTATTTTTCAAAACCTCAGCTATTAATATAGTTTTAATTAGAAGTGTTCTGCATTTAAACTTAATTACCTCTAAATTTGGTAACAAAATAGCCTAACTTTTGGGAAACAATATGTTTTGTAACCTTTTGATTTCAAGATACTCATGATTTTTTTATGTGACGTTATTAGGTTTTTACAATTATTGCCCATGTGCAGAGTGGAGAGTGGCAGCCATTCCTGCTTTCCACATGTGGAAACCAAGATAAATAATGCACTTTCTTCCTGACAGAAAGAAAGAATCTGTGTGCAGAGTCTTTTGCTCTTATTTAGGATTATTAAGTGACTATGTGTAAGTTTATGTTTGAATACATTATCTTGCTTGGCAAACTCACCTTCAATTAACCTTTTTTTTAGCTTCTTCCCTCAAAATGCCAGAATCATTGTGGTGTGGTCATCTCCAGATGCACTAGAGAACATTAACAATTTTTAATTGTTTTATAAAACGGTGAGAGAACCACAGAAGGAATGACGCAGCTGCTTATTAGGGCAAATATTCTCCAGGCAAAAAATTGGCCCGAAGCCATTGCAAACATAGAAGAAAGTAGATAGATAGTCTCACAGATTGAAAGGTAAGTGTGGCTTAGAGAGTAGGAAAAAGGCAGGACTTTGGTGAAGAAAATTAAACCCAAAATTTTAAGGAGTATCTTACCTGAAACAATAAGGAACTTCTAGATTGTATTATTTCCCTTTATGATTATAGACAATTTCTGTTTGTTTACTTTGTTTTATTCTGTTTTGAGACAGAGTCTTGCTCTGTCGTCCAGGTTAGAGTGCAGTGGCACCATCTTGGCTCACCCCAACCTCCACCTCCTGGGCTCAAGAGATTCTCGTGCCTCAGCCTCCCAAGTAGCTGGGACTACAGTCATGCACCACCACATCTAGCTAGTTTTTGTATTTTTAGTAGAGATGGGGTTTCTCCATGTTGGCCAGGCTGGTCTCGAGCTCCTGGCCTCGAGTGATCTGCCCACCTCAGCCTCCCAAAGTGCTGGGATTACAGGCATGAGCCACTGTGCCTGGCATGATTATAGACAGTTTTCAGAAGATATTGATAAAGATTTCTGCTTAGCTTCTAACTACTTTTATTCTAGTGGATTTAGAGTTGCAAATGTACCCTGAGAACTTACAATTCAAGGAAAATCTTTTATATTTAGTAGTAATAACTACATGAAATTTTATTTATATTTATTTTGAAACTATATTATATATATATATGTATCAATCATATGAAATTATACAAGTGCTAAAAGAAATGTAATTTAATGTGAAAACACCTCCACATACAGTGACTGAGAATCCAGGAGCGATTTATCTATTTATATTTCTATCAAATATAAGCAAAATGAAAAGACAATACTAACCGTAGTGGATTGAAATAGGAACCTATCAAATTTACTTTGATTCATTCAAGAGTTCAAAGTGGTACTGGGGGGAAAAAATCACATAAACCTCATTGTCATTTTTGAATGATGTTAGGGAATTAACTTATTTTGAAAATTAGTACATTTTATACATATGTACCTCAGCATAATCAAGTGGTTGATGAAAGGAAATTCTTCTTTATAACAATATTGTAGCCAATAAATGAAGGAATGATGGAATATAATCATTTGGCCACCCTAATATAGTAATGGACCTGGGCAATCACTCCTAATATCACCGTAAGAGAGAACCAGGCATTGTACGCTTCTGAGATGGAAGTACATAGCAGATCTAATTCAAACTGAATCCCTTCAACCAGTTTATAGGAACTACAAAGGTTAGAAGAACACTTTAAATACTGTCATAGGAAAGTAATCAGCAGGATGCAGATTTGAGGAGACTCTATGGGATAAAAGAACTGATTTTTTCAAGAAAGGAGATGGGGCAAACTGTAGATGAAGTGATTTAGGAGACATGTTTGAATTATGATTGGAAGAGACAGATGTAAGTAAGTGAAGGAAAGAAAAAAGGCATGAAAGAGACAAGAGAAGGCGTTAAAGATGGGGAAGCAAATGGGAGTGTGGATGAAACAAGATTAGCCATGGGTTCAAAGTTGTTGAATCTGGATGATGTGTGCAGCAAGGTTTATACACGCTTCTTTTTTCTTTTACTTTCTTTCTTTCTTTTTTTTTTTTTTTTTTTGGAGATGGAATTTCACTCTTGTTGCCCAGGCTGGAATGCAATGGCACGATCTCGGCTCACTGCAACCTCCACCTCCCAGCTTCAGGTGATTCTCCTGCCTCAGCCTCCTGAGTAGCTGGGATTACAAACGCGCGCCACCACGCCCAGCTAATTTATATTTTTAGTAGAGACAGGGTTTCACCATGTTGGCCAGGCTGGTCTCAAACTCCTCACCTCAGGTGATCCACTCACCTTGGCCTCCCAAGGTGCTGGGATTACAGGCATGAGCCACCATGCTTGGTCTACACTTCTTTCTACTTTTGCTTATCTTTGCATTTTACATAATGAAAAAAGTCTAAGATTGGCACTGGCTGTCGCACAGAATAGTGAACTTCATGCCACTGGGTTGTGTTCTGCATCTCTAGGTCTGCAGTGGAGCTAAGAATTTGTGTTTACATTAAGCTCATCAGGTGATTCTCAATACCAACCAGGGTTAGAAGCCTCTGGGCTGGATTATCTGTAAGATTCTTTTTCACACAGCTTTCCAAGTCTGTGTGTTTTTTAATGGTATAAAGATGTGCTACAGAGATTCAAGAACAAAATAGCTGGGGTGACCATCTGTTTCCTTTATTTTGGTAAATAAAGTAAAACTGAACTGAGACCTTGAAAGATGCTTAAAATATGGACGGTGAAGTGTGAATCAAATTCTTTCATTCCACGAATATTTTTGAGTGCTTCCTCAGTGCCAGAGAGTATGTTAAGCATTGGGGTATGCTTGTGATCAAAACGGTTAAAATGATAACAGTTATAACGACAATAACTTTGAACCTCACTTCTTATGGATGCCTTCTATTACCATGGAGGGAATGCTGGTTTTTGAGACAGGAGCTTTGGATTCTGGACGTGCCGTGACGCTTGGCTCTTTAGTGTGGAGTAAATCATAATAACCTCTTTGAGGTTTAATTTTCTGATCTGCCAAATAAGGTTGTATCCTTCTAGCTCTTGACTTTTATAAAACAGGCATGAAAATATTTTGTTGTAATCTTTAGCTATTATCTTCGTCTACTTGGACTGCTATAACAAAATACCTTAGGCTCAGTAATTTATTAAAAAACCGAAATGTATTGCTCAGCAGTTCTGAAGGCTAGGAAGTCCAAGGTGAAGGCTCTAGTGGATTCAGTATCTGGTGAGGGCCCATTCCTTATCAATGGTGCCTTCTTCCTGAGAGTCCTCACATGGTGGAAAGGGTGAACAAGCTCCCTCAGGCTTCTTTTACAAAGGCCCTAATCTCATTAGTGCCCAGGACCCCCACTTCTTAATACCATCACCTTAGGGGTTACGTTTCAACATATGATTTTGGGAGGCTACAAACATGCAGAACATAGCAGCTCTATATGCGGATGTGGTAGGTGGGGCTGAATGGCTTTTTGGCACTATCAATAGCCATAACATTTGTTTGTTAGTGCAGGCAGGAGTGTATTCTCTTTTCTTCTGCCTCTGTAATATAGTTCTATAAACATGCATTTTAGCTCGTATAGTTAGATTCTCTCCATAAACTGAAACAGGTCTGATCTTAAGCTCATTTACTGTCTTAGGACAGAATTGATCTTGCTTTCACATTTGATTCACCTTCCACAGACTTCGAGAGGAAGAAAAATAGCATTGCTAGCTCTATTTAACTAGGCCAGAGTTAACAGGGCAAAGGCTTGGAAGCCAGTTTTTGGAATATTTGTTTGCCTTTCTCTGAATTATTTTTATGTGCTAATATATGTTGATCATTTGTATTAATTTCTGCCATCCTTGGAAAACTGCCAGTCAGGCTTTTCACTTTTCATACATGTTAAAATAATTCAGCACTTCTTTGATTACGAACCCAGTTTATATTGCTGGGATCATCAGGAGAAAACAATATGGTGTATTTCCTTTGCAATATTAAACATAAAATTCCTTTCCAGAGAGCATCCTAAGTGTGGAACATGACATAGACTATTACTTTTAAACAAGTATTGTATATAATATAATGGTCAGACAGAGGCTGTCAAGTCAGGTCAACCTGATTTTGGCAATTCAAACAGTAAAATCTAGAATAAGTTATTGAAGGTTTTTAAGAAGCAATTTTTCTCACATTCAAAATTGAAACTGGTCTCATCTCCCTCACAAGTCTGTTTTCAGAAACGAATGAAATACTACATGTAAACACCCAGCACAGGACCTACCAAGTGGACTGCCACCTACCAGTCAGTCAGCAAATAAATTTTCCTTTCTTCTGTCTTTCCTTCCCATTATTCAATTGTTGCACTATTTTTTCTTAGTTTGATAACATGCTTTATAGTATTTTTAAAGGATTGGAGTCCACTAAGTTTTCCTTTTTTAAAAATAGTCCATTTTCAAGTCTAATTTCCAGATAAATGTCTGTGATTGAAGAAAGTAACTAAGGAACCGTTTTATCTGTACACATATACAGGAGTATGGAGGGAGAGGCATATGATATATCAAGAGGCTACCCTGTTTATTTTTACTCCTGTCAGCTCAAGAATAGGTCTTACCTCTGTCTCATTTTATCTCATTGAATGAGGAAACTTATACCCAATTTGTTACCCCAGATCAAGCAGTTACCAAATATTAAGCTTGGGATTAGAACCCAGGTCTTACTTAATAGCTCTCCTACCATCCATAAATTTTTAGTCACTGGAGAGAGAAAGAAGGGTAGCATTTGGCTCCTATGTGGAACGGGGCAGGGGCAAGATGTGGAGTGAGGGAATATATCTGGATCATCTGGAGGACTTTTAAAAATTATGCTCCTTCCAGTTTTGGAACATTTTGCCATTTTAAAACATGGTTTGGTAATGTCATATTCTTCAGGTATGTTGGGGTAAAGGAAAAGATATTGTACTATGATATACTGCCTAGACATGAAATTACTATAGAAATAATTATAGCAAGTTAAGCTCATACATAATTGTAAAGTATGAAAATATTTCGACAGCTTTATTTTCTTTATTGCTCCTAGACAATTTTGAAATATTTGGACATTTTATATTTTGTATATAACGTAAGAAGTGAATGCTGTATTATGTTATTTTAGGTTATGCTTAGCTGTCAATGACAATAGAATAACAGAAAATATATTACTATTTCTTATTTTGGTTTACAGTATTCTTTCACCTTTTATTAAAAATGAAGATGGTGTTATAGTGCTTTTCAGTCTAAATTTGATTATATAGAACAATTAACTAATGAAAACTAAGCCATTTGCTGCTATTTTGCAAATTTAATAAAAGAGGAGCTATATTTGAGGGAAAATTTAGAAAATATTAAAACCATACACTAGCCAATAAGGTGTGAGGCAACTAATTGCTTCCTGTCCCTTTTGAAATTACTCAGCCTGAAAAAAGATAGCACATATTGATTTATTGTATAGTAAATGTCCCATTGTTTCTCCCCCTTTAACATCCAGACACACACACACACCCTACCATATATATGTACATGGCAGTAGCAGCAACAGCTGCGTATCTGACAGTTTCTTTCTTCAAACTTATATAATAACAAAAGTAGGATGGAATATTTTCTTCCTTTATAAAAGAAAATTGCATAAGTATTAAAATGTTCAAAAGTGAACAGGATTGTAGTGTTATAAATTCATGGCATGTTTGTTTAAGCTCAAAAGATAAACAAGTTCCAAAGAAAAAATAAATATTTCTTGATAATGTAATCTCAGTCTATCATACATGTTAGTAGCTTCTATAGATATGAATATATGATAGTAGAAGCAATGTAAAAACGTAGCTTGTATTTGATAATTTTGGGGGAAGTTGATATGAAGATTATGCAAACTCAAATGGTACTCTCCAATGTGGTCTTTCACTCTGTTTCAGAAATGGCCCGCTAATGTAGAGAATGGAAGTTTTAGTCATATGATATGGTATGTTTTAACTCCTATATAGATTTTTGTCCGGCTATTTGTGATTTTTCTCCAAGCATTTAATTTTTTTTCAACATAGACTCTGAAATGCTGGTTGTAATTGTCCTAAAAGCCAAAATAGTAAAATTAGTGAGATGTTCCAAAAACACCCAGATTTCATAAAGCAAGCTGCTCTTAAGGGTAATCTTAGTAAACACAGAAGTGCAGTATCATGTTATGCTTCTTTTTTGTCTTGAATGAATGTAAATTATCCAAGATTTTTTTTTTTTTTTTTTTTGAGACGGAGTCTCGCTCTGTCGCCCAGGCTGGAGTGCAGTGGCCGGATCTCAGCTCACTGCAAGCTCCGCCTCCCGGGTTTACGCCATTCTCCTGCCTCAGCCTCCCGAGTAGCTGGGACTACAGGCGCCCGCCACCTCACCCGGCTAGTTTTTTGTATTTTTAGTAGAGACGGGGTTTCACCATGTTAGCCAGGATGGTCTCGATCTTCTGACCTCGTGATCCGCCCGTCTCGGCCTCCCAAAGCGCTGGGATTACAGGCTTGAGCCACCGCGCCCGGCCCAAGATTTTTAATTGTCTGTGATTTCAGTTTCTCTTCTGTAGCTCAGATAGTTGAGAATTCCTATTATAGTATCTTGTGCTTTATCTTGAAAGGATCAACGCGTCCTTATTTGTAGAAGGAAGAGTATTTTGTGATTGACGTGATTTTTCCTTTGTCATTTTCTGTTACTTAAAAATTACTGTGTATCCTTTTGTTAAAAAATATTCTTTGGAAATATATTTGCCTTCTGTCTTTGTTTGACATTGATTGACATAGCTTCCAGAAAGAGCCCTGTTACAGATTTTCATGGAGCTTTGTTGAGGGCTGTCTTGTAAACACACCAGCACCCCTTTCATCCCAGAATCCTGAGTGCGGGCTTGCTGCCTATAGTCAGGCTGCTGTTTACTGGCGAGTTCCCATTAACATAGCCACCACTCCTGGGTTAGATAATGGACTCAAAGGTTAAGAGCAGAGGATCTCAACAGCTCCAATCAGCAGGGCTTTTCCAGGGCTAATTACCTCTTTACTGCGCTGACTCTAATGTGACATGTTTATTGCCTTAACTAACAACTCATTAGCTTAGTTGATGTTTTTGTCAATATTAATTCGTTCATTTAAGCCAAGTCAAAGCTTAAACAAAGATGTCCAGACTGAGAAACGGGCAGCAGAGTGACTTTTGTTTGCTCATCTTTTTTCCCCCTTACTCAATTTCAATAAAATAAATGTGTAGAAAGGAAACATTTAAAGTGCTTGTATTGAGAATGTCAGTATTTGTCCATTTACCAACATGTAAAACAATTCTGAATTTATTTCTCCTACACTTACTCTAGTATCCATATCACAGTGTACTGAGTATTTAGTATCCACCAAAGGCATACTTATCTGGGGCCTTTGAGTATGTATTCGTAAAGGGTTAACACTCAGCAATTCCTTGTTCCAGTTGAATCCTTTCTGTGGTTATTAGAAAAGAGGTCAAGTAATTTTTCATATGATTTTAATCTCTACTGGACTACCTATAAAATTACTTTGAGATTTATCTTGTAATGATAGCTTACTTAATTAGCTTATGTGACTTATTTAAAAGAAGAGACAATTATGAAGTTATAATGAAATACTTCTTTTCAGTTTCTTGCCATATTTTTGGTTGACATTAATGGCATTTCTTTGGAGAATGTCATTGTTTGGGTTTTATGTACTGTTTAATAATACTTTAATTCTTAACTCTCTACGTTAGTGCAAATGGATAAAAAACTGAGCGTGAGCCTTTGACTGAGTGGTAAGTTAATTACTTTGGGGAGATACATCGACACCATCAGAACCCTGGAATCTATTTGGCAAGCCCCCCTTCATGGATGTTTAATGGTGTATGGGTGACCAGAAAGGGTGAAGATGCATTCCTGTAGAAATCAGAAGTGAGTAAGTGAAGCTGGAGTGTTAGGTGAGTTTTATCCCTGGGAAGGCCAGAGACTCACTCAGATTGGTTGATTCCTGGAGGCGATCAGGCCCAGAGGAGGCTGGTAGAAGCAATGGATAGAACATGGACTGCTACTTTATTTTTAGTGAGAAATCCGTGTCACATAAACCAGAGACACTCATACCCATTTCATCTACCATTCTCTTCCTATGGAAGGTTACATGAACACCAAGATTAACATCATTATTAATGAGCGATCTCTGAATTGAGCTCACTGGAGATATATATATATATATATATATATATGACACCAAATTGTCAGTAGCCATAAGAAATCGTTGTCACAGGAGAGCTGTATAATTATGTACATTGTGTACTACTCTAACTAAATTTACCTTGTCTGCTTTCTCAGCTACCATTCTTTCCTGAATTTGCTTCAACCAAGTTTTCCTGCCTTTCACTCCACTAAAATCTTTTCATGAGGTAACCAGTGGCTTCTAAATTGCCAAATCCAATAAGTGATTCTCAGCCCTTGTCTCAGGCTCTGGGTAGCATATGATAATTCCAACTATGTTAAACCTTGACACTTTCTTCACTTGGTTTCAGTGACATCATCTCCTGCTTTTCAGCCACCTCATTGGCCACTTGTACTCAGTCTTGACATTGCTTTTCAACCTATAGAAGTTCTTTAGTATCTACATTAATTCTCTAGGTATCACATCCAGTTCCATGGCCTCTGAGTCATCTGTACATGTATTTTTTTAGTTTTATTTTATTTTATTTTTTTTTGAAACGGTCTCACTCTGTCACCCAGGCTAGAGTGCAGTGGTGCGATCATAGCTCACTGCAGCCTCTACCTCCTGGGCTCAAGGGATCCTCTTACCTCAGCCTCCCAGGTAGCTGGGACTGCAGGTACACACACCATGCCTAATTTTTTAAAAGAATTTTTTGTAGAGACAGGGTCTCACTTTGTTGCCCAGGCTGGTCTTGTTTGCCTGAGCTCAAACGATCCTCTCACCTCAGGCTCTTGAAGTGCTGGTGTCATGCGTGTCCGTGTGAAGGGACCACCAAACAGGCTTTGTGTGAGCAACATGGCTGTTTATTTCACCTGGGTGCAGGCGGGCTGAGTCCGAAAAGAGAGTCAGCGAAGGGAGATAAGGGTGGGGCCGTTTTATAGGATTTGGGTAGGTAAAGGAAAATTACAGTCAAAGGGGGGTTGCTCTCTGGTGGGCAGGAGTGGGGTCACAAGCTGCTCAGTGGGGAGCTTTTGAGCCAGGATGAGCCAGGAAAAGGAATTTCACAATATAATGTCATCGCTTAAGGCAAGGACTGGCCATTTTCACTTCTTTTGTGGTGGAATGTCATCAGTTAAGGTGGGGCAGGGCCTTTTCACTTCTTTTGTGATTCTTCAGTTACTTCAGGCCATCTGGGTGTATAGGTGCAAGTCACAGGGGATGCGATGGCTTGGCTTGGACTCAGAGGCCTGACAGCTGGGATTACAAGCATGAGCCACTGTACCCAGCCTCATTTTAATTCTAGTGCTGGTTTCTATATTGGTCTCCAGATTTGTGTATCCAGTGACTTAGCTGACACCCACCCTTAAATGTTTGATGTGTATCTAAAGTTTGAAATGTCCCAAAACTAAACTTTGGATAACTGTCCCTTGCTTCAAAACAACAACAAAAAGAAACTCTTCTTCTCTCTTATTGTTTTACTAAATGTCACCACCATTCACCTAATTGTTTATGTTCAATTTTTTAGAATCATACTTCCTCTCTTTCTGTCATGACTACATCTAATCCCTAAGTTAATCCTGTCCACTCTATCTTTAAAAAAAAAAAATGTTTTTAATCTAGAATTCAGACCAGAAACAGTGACTCATGACTGTAATCCGAGCACTTTGGGAGGCTTAGGTGGGAGGATCACTCAAGCCCAGGAGTTTGAGGCCAGCCTGGCAACAGAGTGAGACCCCATCTCTACAAAAAAATAAACATTAGCCAGGTGTGGTGGTGTGCACCTTTAGTCCCAGGTACTCAGGAAGCTAAGGTGGGAGGATCATGTGAGTCCGGGAGGTATAGGCTACAGTGAGCTGTGATCGCACCACTGCACTGCAGCCTGGGTGACAGAGTGAGACCCTGTCCCAAAACAATGAAATTAAAAATCCAGAATTCGGACAGTTCTCACTACTCCATGACTACTGTTACAGTCCAGCCCAGCATTCTGTCTTGCCTGAGCCACTGGGAGCCTCTCAGTAGGCCTCCCTAATTTTACTTTTGCCCCACTACAGTCTATTCCGTACACAGGATCCAGCTGCATCACTGCCCTCCACATAACCTTCCACAAGTTTCTCATGACACTTAGAATAAAACCTCACATTTAAAAGACCCAGCATGATCCATCCCACAGCTACCTCTGTGACTTCATGTCCTACCAGTCTCTGCCTTGTTCACTGCCATCCGGCCATACTGGATGTTTTGCTGTCCCTCAGAGATCCTAGGCAGGCTCCTGCCTCAGGGCCCTTTGTGCTTCTCCCACAGATACTCACATGGTTCTCTTTCATCTCACTCAAGTCTTTGTTCAAATGTCACCTTCTGCAGAGTCCTTCCCTGTCTGTCACTTTCCAGGATATTTTCCTTCACAGTACTTAGTGCCACTTGATATATTTGTTTATTTGGTTTGTATGTCCCGACTAGAAGGTAAGCTTCAGAAGAGCATAGACTTTTGTAAATCTGCACTTAAAATAGGGCTTGGTACACAACAGGCAGTCAGTAAATACAAAATGAATAATAGGATCATTCAGCTAATAGGTGCTCAAGCTAGAACTGAAACCCGGCTGTTCTCTTGTCTGCCTCCCTCCCTCCCTCCTTCCCTCCATCTCTTTCACTCATGCCATTCAATAGTCCTCCCTCTTTTGGGAAGGGGATATAGAAGTGTTCGGACTATTCAATTAAAGATTTAGTAGATTAATGGATTTTTTTAACACCCACCTCTTTGACCTCATAAACACCTGTTTCTGTTATTTACTTCTTTATTGCTGATGTCCTGACCGTCAAACAATCAGCACGTTTTACCTTCCCTAGGTAGAAGAAGGCTACATGCATTAAGTAACATCCTTTTGCTTATTTATAGGAAGCTAAGACTATCTCCTATTTTGGTCTGCCATCCAAAAGACATTATACCGAAAGCAAAATGAGATCACATTTCCCTACATGACACAACTTAGTTAATTTGAAATTCAGTAGATAAGAAAAAATGTGCTTTAAATCAAAGAGAATTTGGATGTTATACTCTTCTGATTATAGGACAGGAAATAGATAACTACTTTGAAGACTTTTGATTAAACTGATGTTAATGAATTTAAAATATCTTTATTAATTTCTTAATTTAACAGTTATTTTGTGCTTTCTATTAAAAGAAATGACTTATTTTATGCAGTACAGGATATAAAAGTTTGAAAGCAATTTTAATAATTGCATTAACACAAAGCTTCTAGTTATAGAAGTGTTTCTTAATTATTCCATATTCATAAATAATGGGCATCTTGGAATTATTTTTGATTAAATCAAGATATGTATAAAGCACAGGAATAGAATTCTAGATGGCACTCTGCCATCCTTGTTCTTTGATGGACGTTAGCAAGTGAGAAAAGGCTTCATTCACTTGGTTACACTTTGAAATAAGTGGCCAATCATTATTAATTCATTTTGCACTCATTGTAATGGCACAAATCATCATAAATTCATTTGGTTTAAAGTGCATATAATATGTTCTCCCATAGGAATCTGGTTGTAATTGAGCTATTAATTAAAGTATTTTTTAAATATGACCTTTTCCCCCTTCTTCACTATTCAGATCCAGCAACCGGCAGTGGCTATTTCTTCATTCATGATTTCCTTTTAAGTCTGAGGAGTGAAATTGTCTTAACTAGGCCAGTGAACTAGCCTAAGAGTGACCAAAGCCAGAGAAAGTAATTATTTGTGTTTCCTACCAGCAGACAGCAGTAATAGTCATGAATTATCCCTCGGGTGTTTGAAAAATTCTCTAAAACTCTCTGGTTTTGTAATAATTCTAGTAAGAAAATGTTATTCTCCCTAGTAAACATGGTTTGACTCTGTTTTAATTTCTAATCCTAAAAGCTCCTCTCTCTGGCCAATGGTCTTCTGTTAGCATTGGTTGCCATTCAATCCAAGTTCCCTTGCCTTTAGCAAAGGACCCTTCATCACGGAAGGCTTCTCCCCTCCTGCTTCCTGTGTGCCATCCGTCCACATTTCCCTCTGTCAGCCTCCTCAGTAATCCACTGCCTGTCACTGTTTTCTAATGGGTGTACCGGCGGTTTATGAGGGCTTATGATAGCTGGTTCTAGAAACTTCCTGCAGGTAACCACAGATTCCTATGAGGTCTTCAGGTTTAAGGGAAGCATCAAGGGAAAACTTAAACCATTTTTATTATTATTGTACTTTAAGTTCTAGGGTACATGTGCACAACGTGCAGGTTTGTTACACAGGTATACGTGTGCCATGTTGGTATGCTGTACCCATTAACTCATCGTTTACATTAGGTATATTTCCTAATGTTATCTCTCCCCCCTTCCCCCACCCCATGACAGGTCCCGGTGTGTGATGTTCCCCACCCTGTGTCCAACTGTTCTCATTATTCAATTCCCACCTATGAGTGAGAACATGTGGTGTTTGGTTTTCTGTCCTTGTGATAGTTTGCTCAGAATGATGGTTTCCAGCTTCATCCATATCCCTACAAAGGACATGAACTCACCCTTTTTTATGGCTGCATAGTATTCCCTGGTGTATATGTGCCACATTTTCTTAATCCAGAAGTTAGACAGAAATTTTAAAAAGGAAATAAAAATTACAAATGGAAGACTGGAAACAATCTCCCTAGTTTTACAACTTTTAAAATCCTTAATTATTTTGTGCCTTTTCTGCACAAATGGAAACCATTTTTTAAAAAATCTGCATGATTAATGTCTTGGTTGCATCTGTGGTTATAAGAAAATAAAGGTGTGAGGCACCTCTGGTATTCTGTTAGTATACACCACTGGCAGTTTACTCTGTGTATATGTGTTTTAAATGAATAAAATAATTCTAGTGATTAAAAGAAGTCCATGTTCTGTTTGGGAGGCCGGAGGCAGGTAGATCACAAGGTCAGGAGTTCAAGATCAGCCGGGCCAACATGCGAAACCCCATCTCTACTAAATATACCAAAGATTAGCCAGGCGTGGTGGCTCATGCCTGTAATCCCAGTACTTTGGGAGGCTGAGGCAGGTGGATCACGAGGTCAGGAGTTCAAGACCAGCCTGGCCAACATGATGAAACCCTGTCTCTACTAAAGATACAAAAAATTAGCCAAGCATGGTGGCACATGCCTGTAATCCCAGCTACTTGGGAGTCTGAGACAGGAGAATCTGTTGAACCCGGGAGGCAGAGGTTGCAGTGAGCTGAGATCGCGCCATTGCACTCCAGCCTGGGCAACAGGGTGACAATCCATCTCAAAAAAAAAAGAAGTCCGTGTTCTGTATGTCTGTTGTTGTGTATGTGCTGTGAACTGAAGGTACTACTATCAGGTGCAGTCCCTACCCTTGTTCTAGAAATAGAGGAAAAAAGTGAAATAGCAATATGAAAGTGTTATCAAACAAATTATGCTAAAAATGATACGTGATGCTTATAAAAATATGTAACTATGTTTCTTTATAGTTAATGATGTGTTTTCCTATAACAGGTATTCAATAAATGTAGGGTGTGTTAATAAATTGAGTCTGTGCTTTGTGATAAGGATAAATAAATGTTCCAAAAAAGAGATTCATTAAGCTATTCTAAGTAATAAGAGAGAACAAATGTGTGTGCATGCATGTGTGTGGGTGTGTGTTATAGCTTTTAAACGGACTGACCATCATACATAGCCAGATACTACAAAAGTTTTCAACATTGGCATTTGTCATTGGTCAGCTCATGATTGAACAATATTCATCTTGCCAGAGCAACAAGTTACCCATAGTATAATATTGTCATCTGTTTAACCACAGCTTACATAGGCTTTATTTTGCTCTCTTTGCCCCAATCGTTTTCTCCTTTGTAGCATTTTGCTGTTACAGCAAAGTGTAAATATTTTCTTGCAGCTTTGCTCTTTCATATCACCTCATAACACCTTAAAAAAAAAAGTACAATTAAAGTTGGGACTCTAAAGAAAATTAAAATTTGATATGAATTAATAGTATTAAAATATGAGCTATTATTATTCTTGAGACATAACAACAGAATTCATCTCTCAACAGCCAGAGGGTCTAAGTTCATTGTGATGTATCCATTGCTGGATTTTAAGTGTTTTCTGCTTTTTAAAGGATTTTGTTTCATTTTGATTTGTTCTCTAGTGTTCTGAGTCTGTCTGCATTTCAGTAGTTTATTTGTACATTTGGCCAGACATACGGGGTGGTGCTGAGATGTTACATAATAAATTCTCACTGTGAAGCTGCTGCAGTATCTCTACTGCTCACCTAGCTTATAGGTAAGAAACACGAATAATTTGATAACTTAATCTTGAAGATGGCCCCAGATTGACATGAATCATGCTGAATTCTACCCTGTAACAAGTTGAGTTAGGAGTCTCTTGACATTCTCAATCAAGAGTCAGTGACTAGTAAAAGGTCTTTGTGCTTGTGTTACTTATATAGAGAAGGTGCCCTTTAGTTCCCCCAGGACAGTACATTTATTACAAATGGCAAGGATTTCCAGTCTTTTGGATATCATGGACCAGTACAATTTCTAAAAATAAAATATAAGGGCATTTGTTAGTACTATTTCAAATTTTTAATTTTGTTTTTTATAAACATTAGAGAATACCACTCTATTAAAAAAATATATTCACCAAAAAAAGTAGTAAGAATATAACCTCACCAAAATAGTAAGTCCATATCTCAGAATAAGCACTCCTTTACGTTGAATAAATATAACTTTAGGAAAAAGACTTAGTACATTGTTTATATTTTTCATATTTCACCATGTAACTGTGGAAACTTTGCCATTGTTCAAAACAAGTTTGTAGCAGACTCTTGGAAATTTCTGATCTGTGCATAATTTTGACTGTGCTAGGCACATATAGTATAAAGTAATTTTCAACGTTTACCAAAGCAACAATTATATATTAAGTTCTTATTGAGTAGAAAGCACTGTGCTAAGCCTTAGGCCTAACATAAAAGTATTTTTCTTGAATCTCATTTGGCCCAAGGAACTTACCTATTTAGCAAGTATGAAAGGTAAATTAGTAAATAAATAAAAATAGCTTTAAGCAATAGAATAAACGCCAAAAGATAGTATATTTGTGTTTGTTCAGTGTGTGCACAGTAATTGCCATATTAAAAGGAAGAATTTCATTCTAACATAAGCAGGGAAGATGCAGTAGAAATTGGTAGCTACCCACCCCATACAATTCTTCCCTTCCAGGTCACAAAGCCTCAGTTTTGTTGAAAGTGGCAATATGTCCAGCTGACAAACTGCATTTCCCATGCTCCCTTGAAAGTAGGGAATTATTATATGGTATAATTCTGGCCAATGAAATATGTAATTAGACTTTAAAAGGAGCTAGACTTAACTGACACATGTCCTTTTGTCCTTCACCCTTCTCCTACTTCCTGCCTGGGAAGTGGATGCTGTGCTGGATGTGGAATTAACCATTTTGTGACCATGATGCAACTAAGTTAGAGCGAAGACAATGATAGGAACCTTGGTATTGTTATGTGTTGCTTCACTGACAAAAACTCATTGTTTAAGAAAAGATAAAACATTACTTAATCTTCTGTTTTGGGGAGATGCTCGTAACAGGAGCTGAAATTATTTCAGAAGGAGGAGAAAGTGGACTCAGGATTGGTTGTAGATATAGTTCTGAATCCATAGTTGGTAGTGTCATGAATACAACATGGTCGCAAAGATATAAGTTGTATACTGGTTATTGAACATCGTCAGGGCCACAGAGACCTCAACTCCTTACCCAGAGCTACATCTAACCACTTGGCCTATATGGTTCTGTTATCTCATAGAACATAGAAATATACCAGATTTTTCTGAAGGTCTTTCCATTCAGAAATTCTTTGATTCTAATTAATCCCATTTGACTGCAGATGAGAAGATCAGAATAAAAAGGGCACTTGCTCTTTTCTTTTCTTTTTTTTTTTTTTTTTTTTTTGAGACGGAGTCTTCCTCTGTTGCTCTGTTGCCCTGGCTGGAGTGCAGTGACGCGATCTCAGCTCACTGCATGCTCCGCCTGCCGGGTTCACACCATTCTCCTGCCTCAACCTCCCGAGTAGCTGGGACTACAGGTGCCCACCACCACACCCAGCTAACTATTTTGTATTTTTAATAGAGACAGGGTTTCACCATGTTAGCCAGGATGGTCTTGATCTCCTGACCTCATGATCCGCCTACCTCAGCCTCCCAAAGTGCTGGGATTACGGGCATGAGCCACTGCGCCCGACTGGCACTTGCCCTTTTCTAATCACACGACACCTCAAATATTGATCTTTTTAAAACCAAACGTGATCAGATCTCTCCTTTGCTTAAAACTTTGTAATGGTTTTTTATTATCACCGGAATAAACAAACTCCTGAGCATGGCATATAAGGCCCTTTGTCCTGGAGCTGTAATAACCTGTCCTGCCTTTTGTTTCGCTGTTATACTTCATCCCCCCTGCCCTCTTCTCCCCTTCACCCATTTACCCCTTCCCCAACCATATATGCACACAGTTTCTAGCCATGCTGTACTACATGTAACCCTGTGATCTTGCCATGTTCTGTCTTATTTCCTGGTCTTTACATATGCTCTTTCCTCTGCCTGGAATGTTTTCTTTCCCTTCTCCTTTAAGTGGCTAATTCCTACCTATTTTTAAGGTTGTGGCATAAAGATCACCTTCCTCTGGAAGCCTTCTTGTACCCCCCAAGATGAGGCTAAGTGCCTCTGTTAAGCTCTGTCTTGTTATCTTGTGCTTATAAAAATTATAACACAATTCACAATATATTTAAATTGCCTGTTTGCTCCTGTTCCTGAATTAGAATGAATTTCCTTAGTGGAAAGAACTGAGTCCTAGTCTCCCTTTTTTCCCTAGCACATAGTAGAGTATAGCAATATGCAATTCACAGGTATTACATGAATATTTGAGTCGATGGGTTGGCACCAAATGCGAAAATCCTTGACTGAATACCAGGCCAGTTAGCTGAACTTTTTCATACCGTCACTGGAGAACCTTTAAGAAGAAGGGATTGGCGATGATGGTCAATGGTAGCATCATTCCCCACCTTGCCTTCTCAATGAGATACTGTAGAATAGTGGTCCATTTATATAAAATAAGGAAATATTTATTTTCTACAAAGTTAGATTCTATCTTATACAGATTAAAATATACATTTTTTACTCAGTACCAACCAGTTAAGAAGAATTATGGGAGGCAAAATTCATAAAATTCTGTCTTAAGACTTTATCAAGAGGGAAGACACTATCATTATCTTGATTTCAGCATTTGATCCTCTTTGATCCATGTTGAGAGCACCTATGTCATATGGAATTATAAAGTAGAAAATCCCTAAATTAGAGGATACAATAAAAGTTAAGAAAGGAATAAATTTAGCTATGTCTTTCTATTATATAATATTTTTTAAAGGCTGGTTTCTTAATATTAGTATAAAAAATAGATGATTAAGAAGTTTGAAGTTATAGGCATCCCAGATTATTCCTTCAGAACATCATTGTCATTACTGCTAGTAGCAGAAAAGTAATATGCTTCCTATTAATCACCAGGGCTAGAAATCTAAAGGTTTAACTTGAAAATCCTTTTTCACACTGTTATTTACATGTTTTGTTTGGGAAAAGTTGTCAGAAATAGATACGGAGTTTTAACATTTGTACATCTTTGTAATTCCAAAACAGCTCCCTGAAAAAGAGAAAACATCATACTCTTACCAGTAGATTTGAAATTTGTGTGTAGAGTAGCCCATTTTCCTTTCCTTTTAATGCCCTCACGTGGCCTGCCAGAGCTGTAAAAACTGCCCTGCCAAAACCATAGGGATCTTTACTTTATGTTACTTGGAGACTATAATTTGAACTAAAGGAGAGATGCTGTAGGGGAATTTTACTTATGAGGTCGTTGAGTGAAATAGAAAATGATTTAAGAGAAGGGACGGTGGTGCTCTAGAGACCCTGTGTTTTCTGCTGAGCCACGCATTCTCACAGCGAGGCCATGCTTGACAGAGGAGCAGCAGGCACTCTTGTGGCCCTTGTAGAGCCAGGGTCTTCTGAAAGGAGGCAGAAAGGGAGAACGCTTTTCTGTCATTTCATCCAAGTGCAAGTGATCAGTTCCCTTATGCTGTCCTTCCCACTTTGTCAGAACAGTGATGGAAAATATCAAGATATCAACCACTTAGTGTTTATTTTCACTCTCAGGAAAAAATTGTCCAGAGTGGTGAGGAAACTTCCTCCAGAGCTCCCAACACAGAGGCCCTTAGGTATCAGTGAGGTCTCTAGTGTTGCCTGTATGCTCCCATCTGTAATGAATACAAAAATGGTAAAGTGCCACTAAGGAAATTGATGACTGAAATGCTGTAAAACATTGTACTTAGGAAACTTTACCTCCTTTTGCGATACTACTTAGCAAGGATGCACCTCCAGGGAGCCTTATTGCTTAGATTGGAAGCCATGGCTGCTAGTGTTTCAGGATGTCTGCAGAAAATAGCAGTTGGAGTTTTTCTGTAGCTCTTATGACTTCCGAGAAGTAAAAAATAAACAGGAAAATTGTAGATTTCTAGACATTTTGAAATATCATTCGGACAAACTGGGGCAGGGAGCTGTATTGGAAATATTCTGACAGTAAAGGCAGACCTGTTTTTCATTTATGTAAATAATGTGTGCAAAGCACTGTGGTTGGTGGTTTAGAAGATGCAGGGTTGTGTGAAACACAGTTACTACCCTCAAGGAACTGACAGACTTACTGAGGAAAAGGGAAATGCTCGTATTTAAAAATAGGAGCATTTCATGTGATAAAAGGACATGTATGTGCTGGCAGAAACTAGAAAACTGTGTTACCTTTTTTAAAGGAGTTTATTATTTTTCTGATCCAAAAGAAAAACATGAAGCTTTATATATTATAATTATATAGTTAAATACAAGAGTAACATTTACAAATACACATATGAAGTATGAATTCTGGGATGTTGTTTAGTTTAACTGCAGGAATTGTTAACCCACAATCTATGGCCGCCTTGACATTCTTCTGCAGAATTTGATGGGTATGACTGTGTGTGTAGTTTCCTGGGGAAAGGACTGATGGCTTTCATCAGATTCTTGAAGGGTTCCGTGACTGAGAAGAAATTCAGAATCACTACTTTTCAGTGTATCCACTGACTCTTATCCTGGCTTTACAATACTCTTCCCTTCTCTTCCTTTCCATTTCAATCCTTTCTCGTTTAACAATTGACTATAATATAAAAACTATTATATGCTTTTGTTGGTTGGATATGATGTACTAAAGTTTATGTGCCATTTTCTTCATTTAGAAAAGAGCCATGTTTCATAGGTATTCAGAGTAAGCACTATAGTATGAGAAAAGTCAGGCTCAGTGAGTACCTTCCTAGGCCTGCCCCCAGTGAGTTACGGAACCATGGTTAATTTCCTGTCTTAACCCTGAAGCATGTGTTCCTCTTAATCAGTATGCTGTACTGTTCTGTGACTTAGGAACTGTTTTCTTTCTTCCCTCAAAAAACAAACAAACAAAAACTCTTCTAAATTACAACTTGCTTTTCATAGCCCCTGCTGTTTTTCTTTTTTAAATGTCAAAATGCCTTCTGAAGTAGATGAAGTTTTGTGGCTTAATAGCCATTAGACATAAGTATACAAATTGTCAGCCTCATCCTCAACATAAAGGAATACCTGTTTATTATTAAGATCTAGGTCATCTCATCAGATTTAGAAATAATAGTGAACTATTAACATGTTTAACAAAATCATGTGAAGAACTTACCACACCCTTGACATAATTGTACTGTATCAGTACATACACCAGAATATAGAGGAAAATAGATGCTTTGGGAGGGAAGCTTTTCAAACTACCTGTTCTCCATTCTCCATCCTTCATTGCAATGTGCCTGTAATAAGGGATGTTTTGAGGGGGAGTATTTTACATATGAACTGTGTTAGATGCAGAAGAAAGGTTAAGAAATACCGTATTACATTATTTGAAACCATCCCCATTTTGCAGAACCCTGAGTTAGGGAGAAATATTGTTTGGAATTTAAGATCATTGATATGTTTTGAAATTATATATACCCATTTACATATAATATGTAATTAAAACACTTTAGAATACGGTATGAAATAATATAGCCTAACTTTTCCAAGAATGTGGCTGAGCAAACCATTTATTTAAGATATTTGTAGTCTTGAGGTTCAGAACCTTTTTCAGTTAAAAAAATCAAAAATGGATTATATTTGGAAAGTATGCTTCAAAAGAAAAGATTACAAAAGTAAAATTCCCTTAATGCTCTGCGTTGTATTCTGTCATTTCAGGCAAGGCACTGACGTTTCTTCTGCTACAGCCTCCAAGCCCCAAACTTCCTCCACACAGCACTATCCGAAGAACAGCCATTGATCTGATTGGACGCGGGTTCACCGTTTGGGAACCTTACATGGATGTCTCCGCTGTTCTGATGGGGCTTCTGGAACTTTGTGCCGATGCCGAGAAACAACTTGCCAAGTATGTGCGGATCCCAGTTAATTTGATTTGTTACTGTTCTTTGTTTTAGGGGTTTTTTTGGTGGGCTTATTGATCATTCTATAGAGATTGTGCGTGTTTAATAGACAAAGAATAGACAAAGGTCTCCGTATGTGAAGTTTTGAATATGGACAATGGAAAGGAAGCATGTTTCTATAATTGTAACGCAATTGAGATTTAGCCCTGAGCCAGTGAATGAGATGTGACTTAGTTTTCCAGTTGTACTTGTTGTACCGTGAAGTATTACTTGCTAATAATAGTGTAATATAGTTGATAAGGAAAATGATATATATATTAAATACTTGATACTTGATCAGAAATGATTATGGCCAGCATACATGGCCAAATTGGGGAATTGCTTCTCCATGCTCATGTTAACCTTTAAATCAACTTCATTGAGGTTTCACTTAAACGCAGTAAAAGACCAGCCATGAGGAGGTGGCGGTGATCCAGGGAAGCAATGATGAGAGAGTTCTACAAGAGGAAGATGAACTGAGGGAGCTGCTAAAGTGAAATAGGTGGGAAACACATGTGGTGACCTACTGACTAGGATTGATGAGGCAGGGGGTCCTGTTGGTGGTGGAGATTACTGCTGGTTTGGAAACTCAGCCTCCTGATTCCTGCAAAGAGTTCTTTTGTTTCCTTTTGATGTATAATACACGTATCATGAAATTTACCACTGTAGTCATCTTAAAGTGTTTAATTCCGTGGCATTAAATATAATCACAGTGTTGTGCAACTGTTACCACTGTTTAGCCCCCACAGAACTCATCCTGAATGGAAGCCCCATGCCCAGTAAGCAGTCCTCCCCTGTTGCCACTTCACCAGGCCCTGGCAACCATTGCTCTTCTTTCTGTCTCTGTGAATTTGCCTCTTCTGCATATCTCATAAAAACAGAACCATACAAACTGTGGTCCTTTGTGACTGGCTTCTTCACTGACATGATATCTTTCAAGGTCCATTCATGTTGTGGCATATAATAGTGATTTGTTGCTTTTTATGGCTGAATAACATTCCATTCATAGTTATATCACATATAGTTAATCCATTTACCTGTTGATGGACATTTGGGTTGTTTCTGCCTTTTGGCTCTTGTGAATATAGCTGCTATAAACATTCGTGCATAAATATTTGAACACCTGTTTTCATTTCTTTGAGTAGACACATAGGAGTAGAATTTCTGGGTCATCTGATAATTCCATGTTTAACTTATTGAGGAACCACCAGACTGTTTTCCCACCAGCAGTGCACAAGAGTTCCATTTTCTCTACAGCCTCGCTAACACTTGTTTTTTCTTTCTCTCTTTAATTTTTTTAGTATAATCATCCCAGTGGGTATGAAGTAGTTGGAATTCTTGAACTGTCCCTTAATGCCTCCCTTAATGAAAATGTTACCACCACTTGGATTTTCTCAGTGAATGGTGTTTCATTCTTGTCCTTGTTAACTTTTTTTAAAAGTAGAGTTCTTAGTCCTTTGCTTTGCCATTGCCTTAAGTTCTGGCATGCTTTGGGTCCATAGTTTTCTACTGACTGCTCTATGCTCAGAAAGTAGAGATCAGAGGAGCAACTGAAGGCTAGAATGGAACTCTGTGGCTTTGTCTACAGATAAGACATTGCTAGCCCAAAGTCCCAAGGTGATTGGTAGAGGACATTCATTTCAAACCTAAACAGCTGCTGCCCGCCCCCCAGTTCCCTCCTATCATACTACCATGCGTCCTACACTTTACCTCGGTATCTCCCTAGCCGTATGCCCTCCAGCAAATTACTTTACCTCTCTGTATCTACAAGTTGGGGCTAATTAAAGTACTTGTCTTCTAAGGTATATTAAATGAGCTTATATTTGCAAATTGCTTAGAATAGTGAGCATATATTAAGAGATGAAATGTCTTCCTATGTGACAGAAGTACTGGTGCTGATGCCATTGTTAGGGCCTTGTATTCAGCAGATCAAGAGCTGCCTGACTCTAGAATGAGCAGTTTAGCATAATGGTAGGCAGGATAGTTTTCTGGATACAGGAGGCCTGAAGATTCTCAATGGGACTTGAAGGATTAGGAGGCGATTTGAGCCCAGGAGTCTGTGCCTATAGTATGAAGCAGCTGGCCTTTGCGTGAAGCCCCAGAACATCTTTTCAACCTCTGCCCTCCCCTTGGCTGCAGCTGCCGTGTACGCCCGCCACACGTCAACAGTGCTGGCTTCTGTTATTGCAGCTCTCCTGGTTTGTCTTGAGAAGCGTTCACATTTTTTGATTGTCTAAAATTTTGCTTTGACTTAATTTTGGAGCTCATTTTTAAATCTGATCAAAACACAATTTCAGTAGTATGCACTGTTTTGTTGCCTGGGAGTAAAAATGATGGGCTTTTATTCAGGGTTAGTATTTTTTTGTTTGTTTGTTTGATTTTGTTTTTAAATAAATTTACATTAGGCTTGTACCAGAAAGCATAAAGATGCGCTTAGGTCTTATCTACATGTAGTTTGTTCACAGACACAAAAACTGAAGTTTTCAGTAGGCAATTTAAATCTTGCTGCTATATCCTTTTCTGTCATGAAGATTAGTATGACTTTCTATACACAGCTCTGAATAAATGAATGTATCAGCATGTAGCCTTGAGGAGTCCAATGTAATTTTCATCATGATAAATTGCATAATAAGCAAGAAAATGTTTGCTTATTAATCTATAACAAGATTTAGATTGAAAATGGCCTGTTACATCCGTGACACACTCAGCAGAGGGTGCAGAGGCCTGAGATGGTGGGAAGTGGAGCAGCGATGTGTGCAGGGGGTTAAGTGTGGATCTTACCCTTGTGCTGCCCTGCTGGGCTGCCCCTTTTTGTGCCTGATTTACTGTGTACACAGTAACACTGCTCAGCCGCCTTGCCTCTGTCTGTGATGTTAAGCTTGCTTTATGAAGAAGCTTTTATGTTAGGCTTGTGCTTTTTAAAATTTCAGTTCACATTTATTGAAAAAGAAAAACCATAAGCAATGTTTCCTACTTTCTTCATATTCTTGTGAGTTTCTGAGGGCAAGGGTTTTGTGGAGGGGCAACCAGTCAGGTCCCCTGCCTTGTCTGGAGAACACATATCATGACAGAGTTCCCTTTTGCCTCTCCCCCATGTACCGACATCTCCTGCCAAGCTGACTCCTAAGAGGTCTCCTAAAACACTGTATATGCTTCGAGATGAGTAGGGTATTTTCTGACTGGGCTTGGTGGCTCGTGCTTGTAATCTCAGCACTTTGGGAGGTTGAGGTGAGAGGATCTCTTGAGTCCAGGAATTTGAGACCAGCCTGAGCAAAATAGGAAGACACCCATCTCTAAAAAATAAATAAATAAAAAATTAACAGGGCATGTGGCCTACACCTGTGGTCCCAGCTGTTCAGGAGGCTGAGAGGGAAGGATTGCTTGAGCCAAGAAGTTCAAGGTTGCAGTGAGCCATGATCGAACCACTGCACTCCAGCATGGGCAACAGCGAGACACGACTCTTAAAAAAAGAGTATTGGAGAATGGCGTAGACCCGGGAGGCGGAGCTTGCAGTGAGCCAAGATCCGGCCACTGCACTCCAGCCCGGGCGACAGAGCGAGACTCCGTCTCAAAAAAAAAAAAAAAAGTAGTTTTTTCCAGAATTGGTTACCCCTTTATTTTAGAAACATGATATGCAATTTTACATCTTTGAAATCAAAATATCTACAGTTGTTTTCTAATGTTTTCAGATATTTTGCCAAATCTTTACTATTTATTGATTAATCAAGCATATCGAATAACTAATATTTGAAAGGAGCATTAGGTATTCTCTGTAGTTGCAAATTTGAATCAAAGATCATGTCTTCAAGACAGTTGCAGTCTTACAGGAAAGACAAGATCTGCCCCAAAATAACCATGACACAAAGTGAGAAGGAAGGTAAAAGGTGTAGACATTCAGGACATAGTGAAATGAATCACCCTGCATAACCAGAGGGGATACAAGGAGGGGTTTCATTTGGATCTGTCATTTGAGTGATTATGAGGAGAGGAGGGGAAGGACAGGGGCATGCGAAAGAAAGGGGTAGGAAAGCACAGGCATCCCAGACATCTGGTGAAAGGAGGAAAATGCTATTTTTAGCTAATTTTATTTGTTAATTTCTTGTAGAACTTAAAGTGGGATTCTCCCATGTAAAACTCAAACACAGTGGCTGGATGTGGTGGCTCATACCTGCAATCCCAGCACTTTGGGAGGCCTGCTTAAGCTCAGGAGTTTGAAAACAGCCTGGGTAACATAGTGAGACCTCCGTTTCTACAAAATAAATAATTACCTGGGCATGGTGGCATGTACCTGCAGTCCCAGCTACTTGGGAGGCTGAGGAGGAAGGATGGCTTGAGCCTAGGAGACCAAGGCTGCAGTAAGTGGTGATTGGACCACTACTCTACAGCCTGGGTGACAGAACAAGACCTTGATTCTAAATAAATGAATAAATCTCAGACATAATTTCCGTCCCAGTTATCTCAGGGGAATAGATTAGGGTCAGATAAAGGATTGGTATGCCTTTACTTTATGAAAAGATTGTTGCAGTGAGTTTTTTCTTTGCTTTTAACACCTATCACATAGCCTTATGCAGGGATATAGAGGCCTGGGATGCAGTCCTCCTACTGAATGCTTATTACCTATGAGTTTCTGTGCCATTCAGGTCTCCATGTCCTCAACTTGTTCTAGAGAAGTTCAAGAAACAGGCATTATCATCCCCATTTTGCAGATGAGAAAAAAATGAATCTGATAGAGAGTTGCTGCCTCTTATCCAGAGTAACATTGTAGTCTCTGAAAAAAATAGGATTCAAACCCTAATCTAGCTTATTCCAAAAGCCAAGCTCCTACCACTATGCGAGCTTGCATTCCAAATCTTAACATCCACAGAATTAAAACAATTTGTTAAAGTACATAATCAGAATTTTCAGTGTACTTTAGATTTTTAGATATGTTTAATAAAATTATTTTCAACTGGAAATGGTGGTTCACACGTGTAATCCCAGCACTTTGGGGGGCTGAGGCGGGATCACTTGAGCCCAGGAGTTTGAGACCAGCCTGGGCAACATAGTGAGAACCTGTCTCTACAAAATTTAAAAAAGCTATAGGAGCATGTAGTTCCAGCTACTTAGGAGGCTGAGGCAGAAAGATCACTTGAGCCAAAGAGGTCAAGGCTGCAGTGAGCTATGATTGTACCACTGTACTCCAGCCTGGGCAACAGAGCAAGACCCTATCTCAAAAAAAAAATTATTTTCATCAAAGATTTTGTACCTTCTAGGATGTAAAAGCCATATTTACATATCAGTAAACTCCTGAGTACTTGTGTCATATATTATATGTTTATTCTTATTTACTCATAACATTTGCCAAGTGATTTGCTAACAATAAATGTTGAATAAAGTCATGGGATTTAAAGATTTTCATTTTAGAGATGAAAATCTTTTTCAACATCATCTGATCCAGTACCCCTAATGTGCTATTAAGTAAAAATAAGGTTTAAACAGATTAAATAATTTGGCTGAGGTCACAGTGGTACTCAAAGAGCCAAGACTGTCACTCAGGTTTCCCAATTCCCATCTTGCAGCTCCTGTACCATATGGCTATGCCACCCTTAAAAAGGTGAGTGATTTGCAGGTAAAATCTTATGTGAGGAAATTTTTAAATAATGGGGATGGACTGTTCATCCATGATGAACTGTTTAAGAGAAAATTGAGACTGCACGTCATTGGAATCATAGATTGAGCCATCCCGAGCTAATTGTGAGAAAAGTAGAAACATACAGTATTATCCTTTTTGTGCATTCATAATTTTGTTAGATCGGTATGGGTATGTGCATATTGATTGATAAAATGTTAGAAACAGCAGAAAAATCCCACTATACAAAGGAGCAGAAAAATTCTTGTGCTCTTAGAAGGCTGGACTTCACTTGTCTAAGTTGTGGTCTGTGATTTTGATCCATTTGCCTCATTCATGTGGCAGGACCTTTACTCTGAAAGAGAACAGTGGAGCAGTGCCGGCCTAGTTGCTGAAGGGGCCGGGCGAGCATCACATACTGCCACAGCTGAGGGACGTTAGTGAATTACAGACTGCCCACATTCAGAGAGAAGCATAAAGTCCCTGGAAACCACACATGCTTTGATGACACATGACACATGACACAGTGCCATTATTAGAAAGATTCTTTTTGAACTACATAGACTGGGAGAAAAACATTTTTTGTATGCTAACTCAAACCTCAACCATTCTTGAATTTTGGGGGTGAAGAGTGGAGAAAGAAACACATCATACAAATGCTAAGATGCTTTAGGATTCCATATTTAAGCTATTCATATTTTTCCTGTTTCTGTGAAATTTATTCTTAACAGAAAATTTATAATCTGAGGAAGCCATATAAGTAAATCCTATTAGCATAGTTTTTATTCACTGTAATTGTATTTAGCATACAGGAAATAGATCTTAAAGATATACATTTGAGGAAGGAATTGCCACCTTTATGTTTAGGAACTCAATGCCACCTGCGAGTTATGAAATAAAGGTACAGCATGACAGAGGAATTGAAGATATCTTGTTAAATTGAGGACAAATATTAACATACCTGTTTAGCCAGGAAGGAATAAAATGGGAATCCCAGGGGCTATACATTAAGTATGCATTTTTAAAGTCATTTTAGTAGTCTTTGTTTTTGATGGAGACTCTTTTCATTACCCCGCTCCTAGTGACAAAAATTTACAGGCTATTCAATGAAATTTTATATGTCTCCCCCACCAGCCCCCCTGGAATATTCCCTTACACTGTTGCTTAATTTGACAGATGATAAAGTCTGACAGTTTTAGATCATGACATTTAACCAAAGTGTTCTTTCATGTAACTTTTGAAACGCTTTCACCACGATGGAGTGAGCTTTAGAACAGGATTAATGAGCAGTTCTGTGAAGAGGGACTTCAGCCAGCGTGGACGATTTTTCCATTCATATTTTTATTTAAAATATTTGTCATCTCTGATATTTCATATTGGGTGTGTACACTGAAATGCTGAGTAAAACAGAGAGTCTGTCATGACCACTTTTTTTTAGAATAAAGAGAACCAAAAGACCCATCCTATAAACCTGTGTAACAGATAATCCGCATAATAGCCAGATAGGCGGGATCAGATGAAACAAATGCGTTCCATGTTTACATGCAGATTCCAGAATAAGGTTGATACTCCTTTAATTTCAAACCTCTGATAGTATGTTCCTTCTTCATCCCCCATTAAAGCATATCACACAGACAATGCACTCTTGACTTTAGAGATAACCAAATGTAGAATTAGACTTCATCTGTTGGGACTACCAGATCAATTGCTTTGACTTCATTGCCTGGTCAATTCAGTCCAATAACTAGCTTAAATGATTTTTTTTCCTCCTGCTGAATTTGCCAGCTACTTCACTTACTGCGTAAGTATGGAGCTACCACCATGTCCAGGGGCTGAACTGGGCACTTTGGGGAGATACACAGAATTAACAGGCATGTTTCAAATCTGTACAGAGTCCATAATATAAAACTAATACGTAAGTCCTGGCAGAATGTGATTTAGTATTAAGGGCCTGGAATAAATGGGGTTTGTTGTTGATTATTTTTGTTTCACTAGAAGTCAATGAGTGCTGTAGCAGTTAGAGAATACCATGTGGGAAGACCAGAATTGAACAGAGAGGAGGGAGGAGACTGTGCCAGTGGGGAAAGGGGTGGAGGAGAAGCATTAGCAAAATACTGGAATAAAATAAGGAACAGACCTTTAGGGACCAGCTTGGAAATTAGCCTGACTTCAGGAGCATTGGTGTTGAAAAGAATGAGTTGAAAATTAGGGAACTAGATTATGGAGGGCCTAGAATCTTAAGCCAAGCTGTTTAGAGTTTTTCCTAGAAGTGGTAGAGAAGGTTACTTTTAAGTAGGGCAACCAGGAAACAAAGGTGGTGCTTTGGGAAGATGACTATGATGACGGTGAATTGAGTAGACTAGAGGAGGGACACAAGGTTTCTCTCTATGCCTTGACCACCTCTCTACCCTCACACACACAGCCCCCTACTTTTGCACTGTGGATGCCATACCCTCCAAGTCACTGCAGAGCCCTGACCTCAGAGCTGTAGAGTTATCCACACTCTGCAGTCTTGTGCTCAGACTGCCGGATGCCAATGGAGGGAATCCCTCAGGTGTGCACACTGATGCCTTTTCAAAAGCGCTGGCTTTTCCAACTTCCAGTGAACTCAGTGGGCAGTAGGTTCACATGTCTTTGATTCACTTCCTTCCCCCTTACCCTATAGCTTCTCTTCTAGACCCACCATCCAGCACCAAAGCACCAACCTTTATCATTTTTCTTACTATAAGAAGTTTGCTGATTCCCCCAAATTTACAAGGCCATTTGTTGACATGGAAGGACAATGCATGGCTATGCCTTTTGGCTTGAAACGGCGACCTGCTGGTAGTTTATCTCATTTTCCCTTCACCTTGCTTCTTTTTATGAGAAGCATCTTTGGTCAGAAGAAGCGGTTATTGTACATATAATATAGGAGCCGGCAGGGCTAGTTGTTTTTGTATTTGTTTCCTCATTTAATCGTCTTGTCAGTGCTGTGAAGTAGATATTTTAATATACCCATTTTACAGATGTTGTGCTTATTCAGTCCAGGGTGGCCACAGGGCACACCATAAGGGTAAGGGGAAAGTATCCACTTGTCACTGTGGCGTGAGCCGTGAAGATCTGTCAGCTGACCATTTCCACACTCAGGTGCACACATGATTGTGTCTCTTCATTCTGGGGGGGTGTGTGTGTGTGTGTGTGTGTGTGTCCCTCTCTTAGCCTCTCACTAAACATTTCTTTTCCATGAAAAGAACCAGAGAAGGGATGGAAGCAAGAACTTAGAGGTAATGGTGAGTTTGCTGTGATCCTGCTTATGTTGGTTTCCAATGGCAAGGGATCCCAGCAGCACACAGCTGGGGACAGACTGGACTTCTTCTAGGAGGACACTGTAACTCTTGTCCTGCAGAAGCCAGACCCTTTCTCTTAGCACCTAGGTAGCAGTATATCCACGGGGAGGACAGACAGGCACCCAGAGCCATGAACTACAGCAGGAGTAACACCTTCCCTATTACTATATTTCTCATGACACAGCCCAGTTCTTTGGGTAGCAGGATCACTACCATTCATATTTATGTTTCAGATGCAATCCTCAGTAGTTCACAAGCCTGGTTCAGCAGTGTATTGCCAATCCCACCCCTGTGAAGTTGGTCATTTTTGTACCCACACATAAGACTTCTTATTTAGCTGAGTCTGATCTTTTTGATGACTTTGTAGATGTTAGTTCTATTACGTAATATAACTACTCTCCCTTACAACTTTATAACCACACCAGCTGATAACTGTGCATCCTGTATCTTCAAACCATTATTAATATTGAATAAAACAGCTGAAGGCCAAGTATAAAACGTATCACTAAAATCTTCTCTCAAAGATGCAATCTAGCCACTCATCCAAAGCCACTGAGTTTAGTCACAGTACTGGTTCAGTAATCCAAGTAACCACAATATGGTCACACCTCTCCCCACTGTATTTTCTCCAAAGGTTAGCTGTCCTGAAAGACATCACACAACTACCCAGCCCCTCACTTAAGTTCTCAGACCCGACTTCTCACTTGTGAATACCTGTATCAACCACTTCATAGGGATATTCTGGAGCAGATGCAAAGGGTGTGAAATAACACAGGAAAGCCTGACTTTCAACCTAGACCTTGGGCTCTGCACCCACTTCTTCCCCTATAGCGGGCCTTCCAGATCTGGGATGGGCTGCCCAGGAGATGGACATTCCTTTTCCCTGGCTGACTGCTTGTCAGGGAGGTTGCCTGGGAAATCTTTCCCAACTCCAGCATTCTGTGATTTTATTGATTTTCCCAAACTTGATTTCATTTTGTTTAGAATTATTCAACTAATGTAACATTTTGATTGTTTATAGCCTTTCAGTATCATCAGTCCCTATTCATCTACATTGATGGATGAAGGGAAGCATCACAGGGTATCTACAAAGTTTAACTGGCTTTTGAATCCTTGAAAACTTGACTTAAAATTTGGGTTTATAATCTGAATTTTACAATAAGTATTAAGCCGTCTAGCCTCAGCACTACTCACACAGTAAACATTTCTTTCACTGAATTTGCAATTAGCCAAGTTTAATCCAGAAAAGAAACTGGCCAACTGCCCATCCTGCTTTCTCACAAAACACCTCTTTCTAACTCCTACTGGGACCCAAGAATGTCGGGCTCTTCCATGGCAGGGAGGTGGGAGATGCCCACCGATGCCTTCTGCTTGTGCATTGTTCAGTATGTGTGTGTTCTCTCCGCTCACATCTTTCTTTTCAGTGTTAAACATCAAAGGAAAACTCTCCATACTCCATACTCTGAGCCCCTGCTTCATCTCTACCCTCGGTATGGGAAAAAGAAGAGAGACAGTTATACTACCAGTCAGAGATGTAAGCAGTGTAACAGTCACAAAGACTTATAAGCAGAACTTCCTTTCACAATGATGAGAATGCCTACGTCATTTTTATTTTCAGCTACAAGTTAAAATAATGGTTCTGAGATCAGTTATAGAGATACCTATAAACTTTTTGAGAATTTTCAGTAAATACAATCCAGTTTACACATGAAGCACATAGACTCATTTAATTGGAGTAGGATAAGTGTTCATATACATATTTCTTATACATGTCTTCATATACATATTTAAATATAAAAATATTTAACTCGGGAAACTATAATTATATCCCATACTGAGTAACAAAATACTCCTTGTATACAGTTAATGGGCAGATCACGTACCACATTTTAATAATAGTCTTGATATTGTACCCAGTGGATTATATATAATATAAAGGAAGCTTGGAAACAAGAATGTTGATATTTTCATGTAGTAGAGGTGGAGAGTGAATATAGTGTTACTCTCCTACCATGACCCTGGCATTCTGACAGTTTGGGAAGATCTCTTTCATTGTGTGCATCGTCTTACAAATAGCCTGGACAACATCATGCCATTTCTTCTTTATATAAACAGAATTAGTATCAGTTAATAGAATTTTTGGCATTAGTACTAAGTAACTGTTGGTGAAGCATGCTGTTTAGTAGGTTGGGTCTAAAAGTACTAAACTGGGATATACCGGCGGTATAAGGATATTCCAAATGAAAAATAATATACAAACGAAAAATAATTTTGTCATTCTCAATACTTGTGACAATTTTATAGACAGGAGTGAATCTTGCCTTCCTTTCAGATATACAGCCTTAGATACAGTCTTTTAATATGGCTTTATAAATAACTATTTTTAGGAAAAATTTGAAAATACTCAGCATGATAATTCGTTCTTACCTCATTCTGAGCTTTGTGATATGTATTCAGTACTAGTTCTTGATAATTTGTTAACAAGGCATTTTTAACACTTTGGACAGATGCACATACTGTTTTCAATCTTCACGGTTAATTATTCCATTTTGTATTTGATGCCAGAACACTCTGACTCCTAATCACTGCCCATTGTTGCAAGTCCATTATATTCTAACTGTTTGAGTGCTCCCATTGACCTTGAACTGACATTATAAGCTGTGTCTAATCTTTTCAGTCTATATTTCTAATGCTTCTTTTCTTTTTTACCCTTTTTCTGATCCCTGTTTAGCATCACAATGGGGCTGCCTCTGAGCCCAGCAGCTGACTCGGCCCGCTCTGCAAGGCATGCCCTCTCGCTCATTGCCACCGCCAGACCACCCGCCTTCATCACCACCATAGCCAAAGAGGTGAGCAGAGCTTCTCAGTGTGCGCCATCTTCTCATTCAGAGGAATTATTTGATACTATAAGCTGAGGGTTCATATCCACAAATAGTCTTTCTAGTTTGTTCTAGAACAATGCAAGTTAGTAATTTAGTACTGAAATGAACACATGTGTCTGTGTGCATGCACACTGAATTCCACGGTGTGGTGCATTCATGACCTGTGCTTCTGTATTCATTTCTGTTCTCAATTCACTTGTAAATCTTTGACAATCATTTTTCAATCTGAATTATAGCAGGCATATGAAAACTCAAAGACATTAAAGGTGTTCACATTTTTCACAGATAAGTACCTACTTGTCATCAAAACTAAACTTCTTATTTAGCACTGGCTCTCCAACTGTAAACAAAAATGTAAGTCATAAACTTGCTAATTGTTTTTCCTATTACTTGTCACAGATAAAGACTTGAATGCCAATTGATTCCCACGTTCTTAGTGTTCAAACTAATTGCCCACATCTAACTGGAAAACTAGTAAAGAACAATGAGCCAATTATTGGAACTTTCCTATAGGTCTTAGTAGGAGGAGGAAAAAGAAAGAATCATCAGCCCTTAAATTTTTTTAAAGGTTTATTCCATTTCAGCATGAATAATGGGGAGACGCAGTGTCCATAGGGTGTGGGCTCTGTCTGAGTTGTTTTTCCTGTAGCTATGATGAATTTTTAAAATAATAAATACCTCTGAGTCTACTCAGATAAACTGAAACCTATTGGGCCTATGTCTGCCCCAGAGCTATCCCTAATAGGCATGCTGTAACTATTTGTGCCAAATTTCGCTGGGAGGGGAGCAAAGAAAGTCCTAACAACATTTTGTATAGGCTTATGTGAGGCACTGAGGCTTTGAATTCATATCTAAAATAAATTTGTAGACTAAGGGTGTGCATTTTTCTAATAGTGCATAGTATTATAGTAAGGTTCCACTAGATTTAAAATATACATATGTATGTATTTGTTTTGTAGGTATTATATAGTTATGTATAATGTGTATATGTATATGTATATGTGGGTACAAGTGGTCAATTTTATTAGTCTTGGAAGATTTTTTTTTTTTTTTGCCAGTTTTCCCATCAGTGGAATATGCACAGGTTGTAATATTGAATATAGTGAAAAAGCCTCACATTAGTCTGACAGGTCCTTGTATTAATTGTGTTTTCAAACTTCCCTTGCACCATTTACGTATGAGTATTTTTTTTAAATGAACTGTTAGAATACCCATGCTTTGAATTCATTCTACTCCAGCTTTTGGTTGGAAAGGTAATTTTAAAATAACAGTCCACATTTATTACCTTTAAAAGCAAGTTTTCAGCCTGTTACTGTGGCATGTGCCTATAGGCCTAGCTATTTGGGAGGCTGAGGCAGGAGGATCGCTTGAGCCCAGGAGTTTGAGTCTAGCCTGGGCAACATAGTGAAGTGAAACGCTGTCTGTAAATATTAAATAATAAATAAAACAAAAAACACACACAAATTTTCCACTTCACTGTTCAATCTTAGAGTATTAGAGTAAAATGCTAAAGTGTTTCTTATTATTGTCTCTGACCTGTACCCCATTTCTATGCCTACTACCTTATGGCTCTTCACAGGCTAGTCCAGGGCCTGTTAATATTCTTTCTCATCCAAACTATAAAGCTTACAATTGTATGGGGAAAATCACACTGAATTTATATTATTTGCCATGCTCATTATTTTTGGAGGCATGTTCATTTGGATTTCCCAGCTTAATTGTAAAGCACTTAGAGAATAATTTCTGGGACACAGTGTGGTTAAAGTATTATTTGTAGTTGATCCTCAAACAGTAAGGGAGTTAGGGGCACCGATCCCCCTAGCAGTCAAAAACCCACGAATAATATTTGACTGTTCCAAAAGTTAACTACTGTTAGCCCACTGTTGACCAGAAGCCTTACTGATAATGTAAACAGTCAATTAACACATATTTTGTATGTTATATATATTATATACTGTAATCTTACAATAAAGTAAACTAGAGAAAAGATAATGTGAAGAAACTCATAAGGAAGTGAAATAAAGGTCTTCATCCTTGTCGTTTCCACATTGAGTGGGCTGAGGGAAAGGAAGGGGAGGGGATTGGTCTTGCTGTCTCAGAGGCCCAGAGGCAGAAGAAAATCTGAGTATAAGTCGGGTCATGCATTTCAAACCCATGTTGTTCAAGGGTCAGCTGCACTATCATTACTTGAGAGCAAGGATCGTATCTTTTACTTCCTGGGCATCTGCCAACTTCTGTCTACCTTAGTTCCAAATGTACCAAATTCACAAGTCCTCAATATGTTTCTTTTTAAACATGTCATGATAGTGTTGTATTAACATCTCATGGTAATGTTCAGGAACTTACAGAATTCTATTAGGCAATACCTATTGAGTTTTTATTATACTAATGTTGTTTTTGCAATCAAAAGTATTTTCTGACTCACCCCAAGAAGTTTATTTTTTTCTATAGTATTAGAAAGTGAAAAATAAACCATGGCTAGAAATGTAAAACTATATCAGTGTCAATCATATCTACAGCTTAGAAATGTTTTGTAGGTACACAGACATACGGCCCTTGCAGCAAATACCCAATCACAGCAGAATATGCACACAACAACTCTTGCACGAGCTAAAGGGGAGATTCTGAGAGTCATTGAAATTCTTATTGAAAAGATGCCCACAGATGTTGTGGATCTTCTTGTGGAGGTAAGAATATCCTGTTTTAAATGATCCATCAGCAACCTAAATTAAATATTCTGATGAAGTAATATAAATCAGCATCTTTATTTCCGGCATCTCTAAAAGAGATAAAGGGTGAGAGAGAAAGAATGAGTGTATGTGTGTGTGTGTGTGTGTGTGTGTGTGTGTGTGTGTGTGTAAGAGAGAGATAACTAAAATTAATTTTGTGCCATTTCTGGAAGACTTATTCAAATTTCCTCAAAAATCAAAACGATTTTCATGTTCATTCACCATTCACTTAGAATTGGTCCATAATATGTAAATGTCTGTAATATGTAAAGGTTATGTTACCTTTGACATCTTTCATTATAAATAAAATATATAATATGTTGAATAAAGCTACCTATTATGTGCATAACTATGAACTGACTTTAAACAAGTCTGTTGTCTTTATTTTATTGCACTGTCCTTTAAATTTCTTTTCACAGATAAGAGAAAGGATAGACTGAAATATACATATGGCTTAAATTGCTTTTGTTTTTATTTTAAATACTAAAATAAAACTATATAGACTTTTTATGG
>NW_016809830.1:5284687-5292480 GCF_001698545.2 Rhinopithecus bieti | reverse complement strand
AAAAAAAAAAAAAAAAAAAAAAAAGAAATCCAGTTATTTATTAATGTCTGCTTACTTTCTAAAACAATATGGGCAGGTTATAGTTAAAAAAAATATAGTAGAGTTAGCTATTTGAAATTGGGTGTTGAAGATATTTTGCTCAAACCTTAGAAAAACTGACTAAGAGAGAACATTCATTGAATGTGTCTGTATTCTTATATTCATTACTCTAATTATTATTTACGTTACAAAATTGAGTTAGGAAGCTTCTGGCTTTGGAAAGAAAATGTTCTTTTCTGCCAGCAGACATCTTTGTGCCACGCTTTCACTGATAAAGTTTATTTTTAATACAAAGGCCAGTGTTTGCATTACTTTCTCTTAAGTATAGGTGTTTTCCTTATGAGAAAGCAGGAAAAGAAGCCAAGAAAAGTTAAAACTTTTATAAACAATGTTGCTTTTGCTAAGTGTAACTTTATGAATTATATATGTACATAATTTAATAATTATAGAGCATATAATTATTATAGCATGAAGGGGTATTTTTAGAGCCAAAGTGTAGTAATGTTATGTTTATTTTTCTTTCAAAGCTGTTTTAAACTTGGTTCTCAAAATGCTTATAGATTGAGGTACATCTTGTTAAAAAATGTTTTATCTCCATGCAATCGATAGAAATAGTATTTAAATCTTTTGAAAATAGTTGTTTTTGTAGAAAACAGAACAACCAGTTATTCACAGTTATATAACATTTGTCTTTTAAGACAAGTTCAGTGATATCCTATTTTGCTCATTTTATGAATACATTGTAGTAGAAAGCTTCATTTTGGACTACAGCTTTCCTGAGAGCAATGGCATTACCTACTGTGCAAATTTATTTCAGCATGTGATTGTACTCTATGAGCCTTCGCATATCTTTTTCTGTATTTATGGTAGACCTTGTAGCCTGGTCTCTTCATTTTGCAGTTTCCGATTCATGCATCCCAAAATTTAAAAACATAAACACAAGGTAAAAAAAAAAAAATTATACTGTAGCATACGTGTCTACCAATGCATATTTTCTTGTGATGGGGTTTGGCAAATTAGAATACAACCGTGTTTTAACATTATGCCATGTGTTTGGTTTATGGTCTTCTTTTTAAGAATTGTGTATATTTGGCCGGGCGCGGTGGCTCAAGCCTGTAATCCCAGCACTTTGGGAGGCCGAGACGGGTGGATCACGAGGTCAGGAGATCGAGACCATCCTGGCTAACACAATGAAACCCCGTCTCTACTAAAATTACAAAAAACTAGCCGGGCGAGGTGGCGGGCGCCTGTAGTCCCAGCTACTCGGGAGGCTGAGGCAGGAGAATGGGGTGAACCCGGGAGGCGGAGCTTGCAGTGAGCCGAGATCCGGCCACTGCACTCCAGCCTGGGCGACAGAGTGAGACTCCGTCTCAGAAAAAAAAAAAAAAAGAAAAAAAGAATTGTGTATATTAAATCTTATGCACAATTAACTGATTTTAAGAATACAAGTAGTTGTTATTTTCCAAGTTGACTGTTTTCTATGGGAATGTCTAAGTGAAAATGCACTTTCGCCTGTCGCTTCCTGGAGGTGATGAGGAAGCGGTTTTACTGGGGCTTATTTTACTGAATGTTAACGGTGCTCCTTGCAGCACCAGCCACTGGCATGTAAAGAGCTTCCTGGAGGTAACATGAAAGTGTTCAATGTTTAAAGGATCTGTTTTTCCCCCTCTGCTGGAAGCCTGCCTCCTCCACAAGCCAGATCCTCAGTCCCTAAAACCACCTTAGTCTGCTGCATATCCACTTTCGTTTCCTATTATGTGGTCACTGAAGAGTCAGGGTTCTGCTAGAATGCTAAGGAGGCACGTGTCTTAACTGAAGGCTCAGTATAAATTTTTTCTGATTTGGCAGAAAGCAGTTGTATTTTGTTTATCAATTTAATAACATTTATTGAACACCTACTGTGTATCAAGTACTAACCAGGCCCTGGGGAAACAATGATGAATAAGGTGATATCCTCACGGGGCACAGGGGAGATAATTATACAGACAGATGATTCCAGCTTCTGTGTCCTATGCTGGAGTAGAATTACATACCAGGGACTGAGGTAGGCAATAAATGGAGTGCTTAATTCTGGGTATGGAAGTCTGAGAAAGTTTCACAAAGGAGAAGGCATAATAACAATAATAATACCTGTGAAAATGCTTTAGTAAAAGTGTCTGCCAAATGGAGAGAGGGATTTTCCCTCTGAGGGAGTTGTGGTGATGGAAACGTGGTGGTGGATTCTGGAAGCTTCACAGAAGAGTTGATGGGGTGGGCTTTGCAGGATAATTAGGGGTGTGTCATCTTGAATTGCAGAGGGAACCAGACTGGCAAATGTTTGACGGCACAGAAGTGTACAGCAAGTTTGGTAAATGCTGTGTAGTAGAGTGGCTAGAACGTAGGTTGAGGGTGGGAGTCTAGTATAGTGCCCGAGTATAGAGAGGGCTTTGAATTTTTTTTTTTTTTTTTTTTTTTTTTTTTTTTTTTGAGACGGAGTCTTGCTCTGTCACCCAGGCTGGAGTGCAGTGGCCGGATCTCAGCTCACTGCATGCTCTGCCTCCCGGGTTCCCGCCATTCTCCTGCCTCAGCCTCCCAAGTAGCTGGGACTACAGGCGCCCGCCACCTCGCCCGGCTAGTTTTTTGTATTTTTTAGTAGAGACGGGGTTTCACCGTGTTAGCCAGGATAGTCTCGATCTCCTGACCTCGTGATCCACCCGTCTCGGCCTCCCAAAGTGCTGGGATTACAGGCTTGAGCCACCGCGCCCGGCCGAGGGCTTTGAATTTCATAGGAAGGAGTTTGACTATTACAGCAGAGCCTTGAATAATGTCATTTCATTCAACATCATTTCATCATAATGTTGAAGAGAAAAAAGTAATTCTCAGCTAGGGTCACTGTCTGTGTGGCCTTTATACTTTCTCCCCAGGTCCATGTGGGTTTTCTTTGGGTACTCTGGTTTCCTTCCACATCCCAAAGATGTGCCCATTAGGTGAACTAGCATTTCTAAATGGTCCCCATCTGAGCGAGTGTGGCGTGCGCACGCGCACTCTGTCATGGGATGGCATCCTATCCAGGGCTGGTTCTGCCTAGTCCCCTGAGTTGCTGGGAGAGACTCCAGCCACCCATGACCCTGAACTAGGATAAGTGGGTAAATAATGATCTTACTTGTTTTTGTCGTGGGTAGGTGGAGTTCTTTCCCTGCTTTGTATCAGTTGCAAAGCAGGAAAAAGTCAAGCAGGCTTTATTCCTGGCCAGGCCTGGAAAAGGAAGGAACTCTTGGTCTAAAGACACCCTCTCCCCAAAAAATAGAAGGCATGGTGCGTGTAAGAGCCGGGTATGGAGAGGGAAAGGGATGTTAACATGCACAGGGTGGGACTCCAGATGCACAGGCTCAGTGCATAAACATACGTCTTCATGCAACCCATGACACAAAATGGCGAGGTGTTCTTTTGGGTGAGGGAATTTTAGTATTATAATGATAACGTTAAGGATCTAAAGGCAACTAGGGATCACTTGTTCCAGTTTGCACCAGTTGGGGATCTTATCTCCCTCTGGTATCTGGTCAGGAATGGAGAAGCTCTGGTGCTACTGGGCTGTCTGGTTTCTTTATGCAGCTGTGCCTGCAAATAAAGGGCATAATTAAAGAAAAACGGTAAGAAAAAGAACTTTTCCAATTATTTCATCAGGGTGGTCCTGGTAACATTTTTATTAATCTTTCTCAAATGTTTGTAGAGGTCAACTTCATTTCAGTGTTTAATATTGGAAATGTTTTGGGTCTTTCTGAGTTTGGTGATGTTTTTGTGACCAGAAATGTGCCATAGAAACTTAACTCTTAAATATCAATTAGCCTGTGGTACAATTGGTTTCATTATAGGTCAGTTTTCAAGAACATACTAAATCCTCACATTAAGTGAGGACTTACTGTGTTTGATAGACAATAGAAAGTCAGAAAAGGTTAAGCAAAAATGTGTAATTCTTCTACCAGAACATAGTTGATAAGACATAATTTTATGAAACATCAGATTTATAACAAAGTTATTAAGTTAGGTAGATATTATTAAGATTGTGAAAATAAAGTCCACATAGGCCCATTTATTTGTGAGTCAGCACATAAACATAGAAGAATGATTAACAATATAAGCTTGTAGCTTATGCTAAATGTGAGTTGCAATAGATGATAAATTATAGAGGACTTCAGAGAACACTAAGCTTGCATGGGTCCTCAGAAGTTTTACAGGTCAATGCCACTCCATCTATTGGCTGATTTTTACTAGGTTAATATATGAACGACAAAGATAACATATCAGTAGGAGTTAAAATTATTTTGTTGAGTATCTGCCATGTCTGTACCATTGGATTCTACTAGGTGCCTTATAGCACTTTTGAGTCTTCTGTATACAAAATGCCTTTCATGAAATGGGAAACTCCAAAGTCAATGGCATGAATATCTGTGGTTCAAATATGTGATGTTTGTTTCTAAAATCTTTATATAGTTTTGTATTCTTTTTCTTTTTGTTTCCTTCCTTTTACCCTTTTTAAAATGTGCTCTGGGTTTTGTCTTAGACTAACCTCTTTAATGCTGCCTTATGCCAGTATTCGGTTGCTGTGGTTGACAGATCACAAAATGGTGTGAAACTTCATTAGTGTTCTTCGTAAATGAAATATTTATGGATGCATCCAGAAAAGTGCTTATGATTTGGGTATTCACACAGTATTATTTTTTTGTGGGTCTCTCTAATAATAATGTGAAAATCTAAAATGTATACAAAATATTAGCTAATATATATTTCAAAGTAATATATAAGTAAAAAACTACCAGATGACATTATTGCTTTCATATCTGTAAAAAAGTAATAAATAATTTTTAGTCAACATTGTAAACATGATCTTCACATCTGAAGTTGTATTAATTAAGAGCTAATGTAGTATCCTGAAGTCATTGAGTATTTAAAAACAGAATGTATTCTGACTGGTGGTAAACATAAAATTAACTATTCTCTGTGAGTCCAAAGATAAAATAGCATTATATATAGAATGCTGAATAATCCTGAGTTTGGGTTTTTTGGTTTTATTTTGTTGTTTAGTTTTTTTCATCTTCACCAGTGGGCTTGTAGGGTTTTTTGTTTGTTTGTTTGTGGATTTTTGTTTTTTGTTTGTTTTTTTTTTTGAGATGGAGTATCACTCTGTTGCCCAGGCCGGAGTGCAGTGGCGCGATCTCAGTTCACTGCAACCTCTGCCTCCTAGGTTCAAGCAATTCTTCGCCTCAGCCTCACAAGTGGCTGGGACTTCAGGTGTGTGCCACCATGCCCAGCTAATTTTTGTATTTTTTTTATTCATTTATGTATTGAATAAACTCAGAATTTCTAAGGAAATGGCTGAAGATATTCCTTCAGCCCATGCATTCCAGAGATACACCATGAGCTTTTAAAGACTTGCCCTTAGACAGTGCCACAGAATGCCTGCTGATGGCTGTAAGTGCAGACTTTCATTAATCAGGTTTTATCTAAAACTCAGCTGAGAAACACAGAGCACTAAGAAGCCAGTTTAGAATACATGTGGTCCATTTATTCCTCGGAATATTCTAGTTTACATCTTTAGATTGGGTGAAACCATCCAAGAGCTCCATTTTTTTCTAGGCTGTCTGTTCTCCCCCGAGGTTTCCTTGCCCATGTTCCTCTTCAGCATTAGGCCTGCCATTTGCATGGAGGCACCTTTCAAGGGAGTGCGTAAGAAAACAGTGGTCCCATTATCGCAGGGCTGTCATGTTGATGTCACTCGGTACATTGTTTAGTGTCCCTTCTATGAAGACTCAAGACGTTTCTTTTAAATCTAGATGACAGCTCGTTTTTCTTTTCCTAAGGAACCTAGAATGTGGTTTTTGTTTGTGTTTTGTTTGTTTTTCCCATATAACCAGTGTTAATTTTAAAATTTGCCTTGGCCATTAAGCAGCTCAAAGCCAAAGTCCCTGCTTATGTCTAGGAAGTTATGGCTTTTGTCTCCCGTATTCCTTCGCTCATAATCATACCTTCAGCTTTGTCTTTTTTGTCTATCTTTTTACTGTATTCTAGAAGCTTCCCTAAATCCTTTATGTTATGTGTGTATGTGTATGTATTATGTATGTGTGTATGTACCTTAGTGCATGTCTGTATATGTGTATATGAAATACACGGTTTTATTTCAAAAGCCATGAAAGTAAAAATCATTGTAAGAATATTAGCTATGATTATTTTCTAGAATAAAAAAGACATTTTTTATATTAACTGAAATACTTTAGATCTTCCTGGAGTCTTTTATATAGCTATAGATATTTTCTATAACAAATCCAGTAAAAGTTATAAAATCACACACTATTAACTAGCTGTATTAACGTTACAGTCATAGCTTTAAATATTTCCTAATAATTCACATTTCACTTTCTGGGATATTAATAATATAGTGTCATCTACTAATAATACAAGAAGATTACTTAGATTTCAGTGCCCTTGAAAAAATAAAGCACACACATCCTTCAAAACACAGTTATACAAAATGGTTCTCCTGTCAGATTTTTTATCAGTGTAACAAATATGACTGTATTATTTTATAGGAATTAAACTGCATCCATTTTAAAGCACAAACATATTGGCCACAAGACTGCTGCAGCACTGAATTAGTTTTATGTTTATAAATAAGCAGAATAGGAAGCACAATAAGGTAACATTTAAGAAATGAATCTCTGTAGGTTCTTTCCCAGCTGGGCCTCGGCTTTGCCTTCGTACGTCTCCTCGGTGATCTTGAAAAAGGCATCATCTAGCACTCTAGATACTTATTGTTAGAGGGTTCTGAGTAATTTACATTTAATTGCCTGGACTATAAATAATACAGCATCCTCAGTTAAAAATACCCTAGATGCCAAGAAAGTAGAACCGACTCCTTTCAAGTCTTGGGAGGATAAACATCACTGAAATTTCTTCAGAATACTTTGTTAAAATTTCGTTGCAAGTTGCCGTGTCACTGAACTCAGATCCCCATGTGAAGTCCCTCACACAGAAGACCAAGCAACACGGAGTGTGCCATGCTTGACTCAGTTGGATGATGTGTCTTCCTTTGGTCACTGGATCAATGCTGGCTGGTATTACACTACTCAGTGTGCTGCAGCAGCATGAAACATGAAGGCGTAGAGCAGCACTTGCAGTGTGTTCTGCACAGATGTTACTGAACCCAGAGAAAAGCACTCTAGAACTTGTACGTGTGATACACACATGTTCCAAAAGGAATGCTTATTTTTTATTTGGCAAAATTATTCTTACTAATGTCAGAATAGAGAGGTTTAAGCTCTTAGAAGCTACTATCAAGGCTCCATTAGAAACGAAGATAAAATACTTCTACAAATACAATGTACCTTTTAAGTTTAAGGTGATTATATTATGATCTTGAGGTCTGGTAGTGGCGTAATGCATGACAAATAAAGGATTAGGGTTTTTTTAAATGAAATTGTATGTCATAAGAGATTTTAGGATTTCTTCAGAGCAAAAATTAGATATACCTCTAGATGTGATTTTTTGGTCACTTAAAACTGCACAGTTGTGCACATATAAGTAGCTTGAGGAAAGGGGCTTTTCCCTTCATTTCTTTTATAGCAACTAGTAGAGGGCTCCAACTGGCCAAAGACCATATGTCCCAGCATTCCCAGATAGGTCGTTATTTCACGCACTTTTTTTGTTTTAAGTTAAGGCAGTTTATTTGATGTATAATAATCAAATTTAATTTTTGTGATTTAATTTTTATGGGTTTTTTT
>NW_016809830.1:5226397-5284344 GCF_001698545.2 Rhinopithecus bieti | reverse complement strand
AGCTTGAGCCACCGCACCCGGCAATTTTACGGTTTTAAAGACTTGTCAAATAAATAAATTCACTGATTCCAAAAAAAAGAAATAAAACCTTTGTTGGGCTCTGTCCCAATTTTTAGTTTAAAAAATATATACCCTCAGTGTAGCCACTCAGTAACAGTGGTTGAATAATGACACTAGCTATGCCACTTCGTGTGTTTAGTCCTTAATTTCATCCTGATAAATGGCATCAGTTCTTTTGCTTAAGCAGTGACCTTACTGCATTATTTTTATAGAATTACAAGTTGTAAAATTTTGATTCTGTAAAGGACCTTCCGTTATGACTTACTACTTCCTGTCCTTCATTTTAAAAACAGGCAAACTGACAAGCTTTTTTATGCTGACAGTCAGACCAAAGTGAAGCTCAGCTTTCCTGAGCAGATCTCATATCTGTTCTGTGTTCTTAGAGTGGGGTGTGCACTGTTACACAGGCTTACACGTGTCAGGGGCACACATGAAGTTGAGCCATCTCATCAGAGGATGAGCTGACCATTGCTGAGTTCCAAGCCCAGGCCTCTTCCTCTCCATCCTTCATCTCATTTTCTCTCACCGCCTCTTGGACCTTGCTCTTTAGATAACGTTCTCTTTTATCCTTAACTTCTCCTTCTCTATGGCATCTCTTTTTCCGCCTGGAAGTGTATTTTGTTCTCTTGTAAAAACCCTTCCTTCTCTCTGTATCTTCTCCACCTACTGTCCAATCCATCCTTTTCCAGGACACTTCATCCAGTTTGTCACCTCTCCCACTCTCTTCATCTACTGGAATCTGGTTTTTGGCCCCACTGGTTTTCTAAACTCTCTCTCTGTCTCTCTGTTTCCCTTTGGTTACAAACAATTTTTGATTACCAAATGCTTTTCAGTCTTTAAAGTAGTGGTTCTCAAACTTTTTGGTCTCATGATCTTATCAAAATTGAAAACCTGAGTTTTGTTTATGAAGGTTGTATCTATATTTTCGTCTTTTAAAATTAAAACTGAGCATTTTAAAATATTGATTTATTTATTTAAAATCAACTCATTTTGCATTGATGTAGAAACATTTTATGAAAATACTTTCCAAAATGAACAAATACTGAGAAAAGTAGCATCGCTTGACATTTGTCAGATCTCTTTACTGTCTAGAAGACAGGTGGAATTTAATAGCTATGCATTTCTTTCATCTGTTGCAGTATATTATTTTGGTTGGAAGATATGGTCAGAATGTAACTGCTCACACAGATGTGTAGTTGAAAAGGGAGGAATGTTTTAATGGCCTTTTCAGGTAATTTTATATCTTCTTGGACACTACACCAAAACTCAACATGTGATTGTTTTTTAAAGGTTAGTTGCAATGTGGAATCTGCAGTCACATGAACTTTACTGCTATATTAAATCCACCAGTGTATCTTGCACTTCGAATGGGTCTTTCACCTGCCCGTGATTTTGTAACATTATGCCCTGGTCTTCGGAGAATGTTGGTCCACTGAGTTATGTTGGCTGTCCATATATGGTCACTTTGCATTTAACAATATTAAAATATCACATTTGCTAATATTACTGCTGGTCTCCTCAAAAAAGTTAGTGTTGAGAAGCCAGATACAGGTTTCCAAAATTCTTATTTTTACTTAAAAGCTTGAACGTATCATTGACAATGAATCTTGTCAGTTGTTTTCCTGGAAAGGCTTAACTTTGTTCATATTCAAGAAAGTATCTCTCAGATAACTAGCTTTTCTCTCAGTTATGCTTTCAAGTAAATGGCGTTCGGTGAAAAAAGCAGCTAGTTCATTCTGCAAGTCAATCTTACAAGTGTTTTTCTCCAAGACAACCATGAGATTTCAGTATACAGAAGTGTTTTATGCGTACTTCCCACTTTGTCACACTGAATGTTGAAACAATGTGTACTCAAGGGTTGAAATTTCCTTGATTAATAACTTTTTCATCATGGATATTCTGAAGTGAAACTGTTCTGTTGTTTTGCTCACTGCCAGCATGGCAGTGAAGAACATAGCAACTGCTAAACGAGTGCATGTCAGTGCCCCTGCCTTGATTCGGGTTAAAGTGTCAGCAGTTTTACCCACCATTGCTTTTGCATCATCAGTGCAAAATCAACACGACGAAAAGGCCAAATAATATCTCAGTATTTTTATGAAAATTGTTTTGATCTCGTAGACTTCTCAAAGGAAAGGCATCTGCAAACCACAGTTTGAGAACCACTGATTTAGTGAAATCCTTTGTTGCACAGAATCATGAAATGTATTTTTTCTTTCTTAAAACTCTTTATTTTCTGCATCTCCCATATCCCACAGTGATAACCTTTCCTACGATCCAGTACCTAGAGAGAAGGTAGCCTAGATTTCAGGAAAACTGAGGCTAGGCTTCCTGTAGCTCAGTAGAAATCCTGAAACTTCTATTTATTTTAAAGGACCGTTAACTTTTCTTGGGATTCCAGTGCCACTGGTTCCAGAAGGGGACCTCCTTAAGGAACCATGGGCATTTGATGTTAAAGCACCATGATACATAATTTTTGGTAGCAAATCTGCCCATTGTTTAGAGGTCACATTATAGATGACATCCTCTTAAATGTGTCAGACTTGCATTCTTGAAGTGCCATTCTCAAATTCTCTAGGCTCATTAGTCTTTTTTCTCTTCCTTTAATAAGGCCAAGCTTATTCCTACCTCAGGACTTTTGTTCTTGCTATTTCCTCTGCCTAGAAGGCACCTCCTCCAGATATTGACATAGCCTGCGTGGTCTCATCATTCAGGTCAGCCTCCTCTGACCTCCCTATGTATAACAGCCTCCTTGCCATCACTCTCACATTATTACCCTTTTAGCTTCACAGAATTTTATAATCTGCACTCCTCTTGTTTATCCTTTTTTTACTCATTAGGCCCTTAAGAACAGGTAACTTCTCTGATAATTTCCTATTGTAGTCCCAGCAGCCTTAACTGTTGAATGATGAAAGCAGAGAGAGACCCTGTGCCTGCACTGAGGATTAAAGGGTCTGCTCCTGGAACAGAGAGCCAGGGCGCACACTCCCATACCTCTTCCTCACACCCTTTTCCTCATCTTTGTTACCTTGGCTTTCCCTTTCCTAGTTCACAGTTAGCTCTTCCCCATCCTAAATGGCATCTCATCCTGTCGATTCTAAGGTTATCTTACAGTCTCTTCTCAGCAACCCTAAGCACTTGTGTTTAGCTTGCTTTTGTTTCTTTGAAACAAAATTCGCAAAGATACAGAATATGTATAATTCCCTAAAATATGGAATATATATATGAAATCTTAAGATATATACACACATGATGTATATATCTTAAGCTACATATATACTATATATCTGTATTATATATATCTTATTTATATGCACACTATGTGTATATACACATGCACAAATACATATATACACTAGTATATAGTCTGCTTTTTCAAAGAATTAAGATTCCAAGTGAATAATTCTCAACCTATTTAATGTTAGGACCCCTTTAAACTCTTAAAAATTATTGAAGAACCCAAAGAACATTTGTTTATAGTGAATTATAACTATCAATATTTGCCATATTAGAAATTTAAACTGAGAAATTTTTAAATTATTTTATTTGAAAAGAACCCATTATATGTTAACATAAAAAATATTTTTATGAAAAATGATGCCAACCTCTTTGATGTCTGGCTTAACAGAAGTCAACTGGATTCTTCTATCTGCTTCTACCTGTGATATCTCAGATCATGTAAAATCTGGAAAACTCAGCTATACGTTCATGAGAAAACGAGAGTGAAAAAGGCAAATAACATCCGGGTGTCAGTGTGGACACTTGAGAAGCACTGCTCTCAGCTGTCCCTGTGGGACTGCGTCTGGTGAGACAGCGAAGTCCAGGTGGTGGGGGCTCCTGCCTTTGCCACACCCACTGTGCAGTCTGGGGCACATCACTCGACTTCAGTTTCCTCCTGTAGGAAACAAGGGGCTCTTGTGCCTGCTAACGGTGGCAACATTCAACTCCAAAATATTAAACGTTTTGTGTAGCAGCTACTTTTCTCATGGCTGACTTACAAATGTATGATTACCAACCATTATCTTACAATAAATTCTGAAACATGTTAAAATATATACATCTTAACATAGGGCTATATGGATGCTGCAGCTTCTTTGATGCCTTCCTAAAAATTCTTTGAAGTAATTACTCTCAAACCTAATCCTGCACTGAGACTATTTAATGAACAAAGAACTCAATATGGAAGGTAAATCACATGTTTTAAGAAAACAAGGAGTTCCTATTTTGTTTAATGCTATTTTTGTATCTGATTAAGTTTTACGGGGAAAAAAAGTTTAAGTGGAAACCAAAGGGATAGTTTTTTTAAAAGCATGTTACTTCTCTTACATTCAGACAGTGGAATATTATTCAGCAGTATTAAAAAAATTAGCTGTCAAGCCATGAAAAGACATGGAGAAATGCATATTACTAAATGCATATCACTAAATGCAAGAAATCAATCTGAAAAGGCTATCTATTATATGATCTCCAGCCATATGACATCCTGGAAATGGCAAAACTATAGTCAGAAAAAGATCAGTGGTTGCCAGAGGTCGAGGGAGAAAGGATTTTCAGGGTAGTGACACTATGTTATGTGATACATATGATACTCTAATGGTAGATGTATGCCATTATACATTCGTCAAAATCCATAGAATGTACAAAACCAAGAGTGAACGCTAATGTAAATGATATGTAAATTTATCAGAAAGCTGCCACCCTGGTGCAGGGTATTGATAGTGGAGGCGGTCGTGTGTATACAGACGTAGGAATAATATAGGAACTCTACTTTCTCCTCAGTTTTGCTTTGATTTTAAAACATCTCTAAAAAATAAACTGTATTTTTTAAAAAGCATATTATCCACTCATACTTATTAAAGAGATAAAAAATCAATAGAAACTTCAGTCATATTTAATGATGATATTTACAACACTATATGGTGTTTATCTTTAGAACTGAAAAGAAAATATTTTAATTGACTGTTTTTTAGCATATAAATGGCTAATCTTAGTACCCAATTCCAAAATTAGAAAAAAAGAAGCCACTCAAGAAATAGGAATCAAAAAATGGGACTTCTTCAATTTAACAAAGTAAAATATTTTTTAAGCACTTGTGTGACTTCTCTGAAAATTTCCAATTCATTCAGTTATTCGTTTATCTGTGCTGTATGCCATGCTGGGCCTGTCAGGCAGTCCCTGCCCTAAAGGGCCTTAAAGTTGGCTTGGCAGAGACAGAGAGGTCAATCAGTGAGCTGTCATAAACGCTATGAGAAAAGGGTGTCCAGGACGCACAGAAGAGTCCCAGTGCCATGATAAGAGGGACACAAAGGAGGGAGCTGGCAGTTGTGCATAGAGGAAAGGAGAACTGGTAGTATTTTAGCAGAGCTTTCAAAGATGAGTAGATGTTTATCAGGCAGATATAGCCTTCTGACTCCAAAATCTATGCTTTTTTATATATATAAAAATGACTCTTATTGAACGAAATACTAATTAAACACTATTGTGAATTGCTGACTAAGGAATCAATGATTACTTTGCAAAAATTACAGTGTGTATTCTTTTACATTGCATATTTCATGGCTAAGAATGAAGAAATTCTCAAGCACCATGTACATAGAACTGGACAACATATGTAATGACTCAACTACTTTGGCTTTCCAGTAGATATTAAAGACATTAGTAGTAGCAAGGAAGGTACTAACTTGAAAGGATTTGGGATATAATTTTCTCTAATTTACTTAAGATGGATAAAGCACATGAGTTTTAATACTATTGATATTAAAATTTAAAGTGTTTAATATTGTTTTTGCTGGATTTAATTGATTAACTTTTAGTTGACCTTTGTCGGAAGTTGTCTTACTATTTACACAGAATAATGTGCTTTGTATTAAAACACACATTCACTTGTGTCCTCTAAATGAAAGTGTCTTACTAACACTTGTTTCTATTAAATATAGAGAACTATGGCATACCATACAGCCATTAAAAGATTGAGGTAATCCATTTTACTGACATGGGAAGATGTTAGTAAAAGAGAAATTTTAAAAGAAACTAGCAACATTACAGAAGAGTATGTAAAATAAAATCATTTTTAAAAAAGAAAACTATATGTGATGATCATTATTCATACCTATACAGGTATATATATGAAGAGAAAAAGATCTGGAAAGACACACCCCAAGCTGTGACTGGTGGATACTGGGGTGATGGGAGGGGATTATTGGTAAAGAGTTACTTTCACTTCTTAACTGTTTTTCTATAATGAATCATCTGTGTTTCTCTTTTCAATGAGTGTGTTTCTTTAAAATTGGATATATATTAGAATAATGCAAATGAAAGAAATAGTAAAAAGTGTCATTGGGGAAACATTATAGCTGTAACACAGATAAGATTTTAAAATTCAAGGTAAAATAAGTATTTAAACTTTTGAACTGAATAAAAAAAACTAATCTAGACAGAACAGTTAAAAGTCTGTATTTTCAGAGATAGCTCACCTTTTCTTAAACTTGGCTATTATGTAGACAGACTGATTGATTTTGCTTTTCAAGTGAAAAGCTGAATCAGCTCTGTTCACCTAAATGGGCACTTAAAATCTGGTAAGGAAATGAAGACTGTCTACTTTAGAACAGTGCATGAGCTCATTTTTTAAGAAACTCCTCCAAACCTGTGGTTTGTTTTTATCCCATATGGTGATTACAATAATGGGATGTAAAGTAGCTTCAGTCCTAAATTCCAGTAAAATTCTTAAGTTAGGTCCCATTTTATAGAATACATTTCATAATAAATAATTTTAGATGTTACTTCTATATTTACAAGTAGAAATCTCTCTAAAATCATTCTAGTCCAGTTTGTGTACCGTAAAATCTCCCAGACAGGTGGCTGTCTTTTAATACTAAAGTTCTTCATATTAAAACAAAAAACTAGACCTTCCAGCAGTATTCCATTTCACTGTATAACAGGAGGAATATTTAATTTTCAGCCTGTTTGAAATGCTGTAGCAAAGTGTTTCAGACCAAATCCCTATTATATTAGCAAATTTAGACTGAAACTATAAAATAATTTGCAATTATTATCAGATTTATAATTGTAAATCATAAGTATTTGAAAATATATAAATTTAAAATATTCTGAGCATCCATTTTCCTTATGTTTTAGCATGTTATTAGTTGACACTTATTTGCCATAGGAAAATAGCAAATTAACTACATCTTATTTAATCTTCCTATAGTATATATTCAGAGATGCAGGTGGATGATGATAATGATGATGATGATGACGATAGCTGATAAGGTTTGCATGTACCTACCAGTGTTTACTATGTGTCAGGCACTGTTTTAGGTACTTCTGTTGCATTAACTCATTTCAACCACACATACCATAATAAGTACTGTTATTGTTCCCCTGTTCCATATTAGGACACTGAGACATAGACAAGTTAAGGAACTCACTCACGGTTACACAATTAGTAAGTATAGATCCAGGTGATAAGGAGCCTGTTTCTCAGCCATTGTGCCTCAAACCCTGGATGTGCATGCTATTTTTCCTTGCAGGATTTCTGATGCCTGGATAGCCCAGGAATCATTTTTGATCTTGCTTTTAACACGCCAGCTGCAATGTGCTTGTGGCAGGCAAGTTTTTCAGAGGGAAACGAACTACTCAGCAGGGAATACTGACTGTTTACAGTGTGCAAAACCCTGACTGGGAAGTAGTGACTCTCAAATGGAATTCTGCAGTGTCTGTCGCCATCCCAGAATGAGAGATACTTCATTTGGTTTTTTGAACTAGTGCTCTCCACAGGAATGATGCATTTCTGGAAAACATTTCCCCACCCTCCACCATTCATAGCCCCCAAAACTAACAACACAGCTCACCCTGAGCTGATGCCTTCACCAAAGCCATTTTGATGTCTGTGAACCTTTCAAACATATTAGCAGCATGGCAGCCTGAAATTCTGGAGGGTGTGTACAAACATGTTCTAGAAAGTGCCTCTTCCTGAACAAAACTCTCCCCCTTGATTGTGGCTGTGGCATCTGTGAGGGCTGTTGACCAATTCTCTGAGGACCTCCTCTTGAATCTTTTCGACTGGGCTCCTCAAGTTTGTGGCCCTGAAAGAGCTCTTTGGCATCTTGTCCTGTCTAGCCAAAGAGGTTGAGGTAGTTAGTTGTCACTGGTACCTTCTTGGGGTCAAAGTGACATGTACATTGCTCCACTGTAGAAGTCCTGTTGCTGTTTCCTGCAGAACTAGCTTGACTGTGTTGTGTAATCAAATCTTTCCTGTGGTTTCCTGGGGATACCTCATAGGTATTTCCTTTCCATCAGTATGCATGATGAAAAAAGGGATGCAACATGCAGTTGATTCTATTTTAAATAATTTTTCTTTACATTAAGAATGTAACCTACATGCATATCCTGCAGACTGTAACCAAGTGGGTCAATCTAAAAAGTCACTTTGTGTAAAGTAAACCAAATATGTGATACTTTTTTCCCTCTTATTGGCAAAAAAGTATGAAGTTTGCTAATACTAAGTAGGAACATTCTTTCAGTGAAAAGTGAAGGCAGTTTTGCATTGTCTACTAAAATTTAACATGTACATATGCTTTGAAACAGCTTTGGTGTCTCTATCCTACAAAAATACCTAGGTGTACACAAGGATCTGTGTACAGTATAACCTAAGTTCCCATCAGAAAAAGAATGGTTAAATAATGTAATGCACATACGCAGAACTACAGTGCAGAGGTGAGCAAGAATGACATGAGATCCATGTGTGCTGACATGAGAGGACCATCCCATGAAGAAAACAAAGTTGCGGAAAAGTATGTGTAGTATGTACATCACTTGTATTAAAGGTTAGAAAATAGACTATACTTTCAGTGATCATTTCTATACTTGGTTACTAGAGAAGTTGCTCGGAATGTGTAGGCGACAGAAACCACAAAGAGGAGGCGCAGCATCCTCCCCTGAGCGTGTTGCTTCCCTGCAACTGCCCATTGCCATTGATGATAGTTCTTCTCTTCTTCTGCGAGAGTAAGAGGGAGAGGACGCAGTCTGAATGGTGAAAAAAAAAAAAGAAAATAGAAAAGCTCTCGGAAGATCCAGATCCAGTAAATAGTTAAGAGTAGTTACTGTTAGTGGGTGTGAACCATTTTCAATCATGTTAAGAATTCCTAAAAACAACTAGATAAGAATTGTTCATAATACCTCAGCTACTTTCGAAAATACATGTACAGATGCTTAGGATAGTGCCTGATACATAATACTCAGTACATATTAGCTGCACATAGTAGTCGTTGTGGTATTATTTTGGGGGGAAAAAAGATAGCTGTATTCCCTGTATTCTCTTTTGTGTATGCTTAGATTTCAGATGGTTTCATGTGAAGCTGGAGGTTAATCTTGGATTAATTGAAGTGTTTCTTCTTGCATCTAATGTTCAGGGAAGTGATATCCAGCAGTAACTTCACGTCCTGAGATCATGGCAAATTACCAAAGTCATAAAGTATTTTTACAGGTTTTCATCTTTTTCCCAAGTCCTAATTCTGCTGAGAGTTGCATGTTTTCTATTTCTTTTTTCAAATTAACTTTTAAATTTCACACATTTTCTCTTATTTGCAGACCATTTTTTATAAAGACTAAAAGTTCATCAATTCAAGGGAAAGTATAAATAGGGAGTGCCAAAGTTATTTAGAAACTCAGGGCCGGGCGCGGTGGCTCAAGCCTGTAATCCCAGCACTTTGGGAGGCCGAGACGGGCGGATCACGAGGTCAGGAGATCGAGACCATCCTGGCTAACACGGTGAAACCCCATCTCTACTAAAACATACAAAACTAGCCGGGCGAGGTGGCGGGCGCCTGTAGTCCCAGCTACTCGGGAGGCTGAGGCAGGAGAATGGCGTAAACTCGGGAGGCGGAGCTTGCAGTGAGCTGAGATCCAGCCACTGCACTCCAGCCCGGGCGGCAGAGCGAGACTCCCATCTCAAAAAAAAAAAAAAAAAAAAAAAAGCCTCCTTTGTCAGGATAACTTTAGAACAGAGACGTAAATGAAGTGAGGGCATGAGCAATAGTGGTTAACAGGCTGATGAGATTTTCAAGCAGTGGGAGCAACAACTGTCAAAACCCCAAATGGGAACCCCCTTGACATATTCAAGAAAGTGCAAGGAGATCACTGTGACTAGAGCAGCATGAACAAAGGAGAGAGGTGTCAGGTCCTGAACAAGGCTGTGAACAGAAGAGAGGTGATTTATTGTTGAAAAGTTACTCTGACTGCATGCGGACAGTGATGAACGCATGGAGATCAATGACTTTCAACATGTTGGATGATGACCACCTCAGCTCCAGCAAGAAACGTACTTTACATCATTATCCATTTCCACTTTATTCTTCTTTCACTGATTTGAGTGGTGATGTGCTCTCTGGTTTCACAGTTTCCTTGTAGTCCACCTAGCAGAGGAGAACTATTGAATATAAAATGGTTCTTGCCAGGTCATGGCCAACTGCCTAAGTGACATGTTATCAACACAGTGAACTGGAGACTAAGACACCATTTCTAGAAGGCTCAGCACACAAGAACACGTACTCTGAGACCCCCAAATTTTACAGGAATTTTCATCCCTTAGGAAAATTCCAGTCATGCAGGATCCGGTCAAGATTAGAAAAGTGCAACTTTAAAAACTATAATGGACCCTTCTCTTCAATCCATTGATCCCTTCAGGGCAGAAAGCAAGTAATGGGTGTCCTTCGTCTTGACAGACCCTACCTGGAGCCAGTCCTCCAGGAAAGAGCAGACTAGGAGGATGGTGGGCTCTGGAAGCCTCAGCAGGGATTGGTTCACTGCAGCTGGTTCCCATGGTGAATACTTGGGAAGTGACTGTGTACATACCACTGATTTCTTCTGTTAAGAGAGCTACTGCTAAAGGAATAAAAAGTTTAACAAGAAATCCTAAGATTAAAACATGCCTTAAGACCTTCACTGTCCAGAATTCTTTAAGTTATTGTTTACAAGTATTAGTCCAGTAGTAAATTCCAAAGAATGAAAAATGCAGACCTGTAATATATATGGTCCTTTCAGGCAGAGTAAAGATTTGATTCCGAGAATAGATTTGATCTTTCTACCATAAATAATGGTGTTTGTAGATGATATAGAAAGATGAGTTTGATATTCAGAGCATAGAAAATGGGCAATGTAACAAAACCTCTTCAGATTCTAGTTTCACTAAGTAAGATTTTGTCAACACAAGTATATTTTACTAATGTATTGTTTTGAAGAGGGTTATTTTGGGGGTAATTATTTTCAGTTTTGCAAAAGGATGTTGGCAATATAGTTGTTAAATTTGTGCAAATAATAGGTAAAGCAAAATACCACTGCAAATTATACTTTCCTATGTGTATTAACCTGCACAGAATAAATACTTGCTAAAACATTTGTTAGATATTATATTCTGTGTACCATAATAGGACATAAATTATTCATGACTATATGTGTATAGATATAGATGTCAATGTACGCACAGATATAGACACAGTGATGCCCAATACTTAGACCACTGTAATTATTGAGTAACAAAACGGTAAATGTTTTTTAAACTCTTCTAAATCATTTTCATTTACAAGTGTGAGAATGGTAGATTTTGAATGCTGATTCCCACTCTTTCTCTTAAGGTAGAGTAATATTCTTTGGACAAGAAAAACTGAGAAACTAGCTTTTTCCTAACCACTTAATAGCTGGGGAAGCTTCATATGTTTTAGGAGCTTTCTATATCCTTCCTTCTCTCAAACCAATGTACAGAGAGGACACTGCCATTCATGAGCACAGAAAATCCACCCAGCAGGACACACTAAAGTGGTTTCCTTCCTGTTAGTAAAAGTTAAAAAAAAATTAAGCATTAACCTTCCACTAAAGGGGAAGAGGCTGGTTATTCAGTGGGGCTTAGGGGTAGGACAAAAATATTGTTCAGTATATTACTTGGTAATAAGTAACAAACAAAAGTTTAAAAATGTAATGGTTTGTTTTCCAGATTTATGAAATATATATGAATGTCATAGTGTCTGCCAGTGCCAAATGGCTTTGTCAGAATACCCCTGGTTTCAGAATGCTCCCACATTCAAATATCTTGTCTCTCTCAGCAAGAAATGCTGTCTCATGCCCTAGTATACCTCAAGAAAGCATTAGAGAAATGAGATTTTTTTTCTGTCATGTTTTATGTCACCCTCCCCCCTTATAAAATATAAATATTAACAGAACAGTTAGTTTGGTATTATGGAACCCAAGGGGAAAAGACAAAGAATGTGTAATAGAATTGATGCAAAATCCTCCTAAATATTTAGGGTAGGCCGTTTGTTCATCTGGGCAACTCACACTGAGACAACAGGACTAGATAATGGGAAGGTATATTTGAAACTATTCACAGATATAAAATGATACCTAATTTATACTTCTCATAATTTTTATTCTTAACCTCAGGCCCTAGCCTTATAGACGTGAAATCAATATGGCAATGCACGGACAAGGAATTCAAATACTTAACCTCATCATGAAAATTAATCTGGAAAAATAAAAATAAATAATAAATCAATCTCTTACAATCTTCAAACCATCCTTGCTGAATTATGCAATATAATATAAGTACCAAATATGCTTATTCACACTGCTAAAGCCATGGCTATCATTTAGATAAGCTGGTAAACATGGGAAATCAAGGAAACTTGACCGGATAACTTTTTCTGGTAGACAGTTTTCTAATTTTATTCTAAATTACTGATATGAACTTAAGCATAAATTTTATGTAGTCTTTTTATGATTGTTCTGCCAGAAAGTATATTTTACTCTTTAATACTATAATAAACCAGGAGAACATAATTACGTGAAATATGTAAGCCTTTTCATCTTTTCCATTTCTGCGCAAATAGAAATATTTGCATAGTAGTCACTGTAGCAAAACTGGAATTTCATATTTAATTTTTTTGTATTTGGCCCTTATTTCTTGTTTCAAAAATTCAAGGGTGTTTGTGATTGTAAGTTGTTTCTGTTGAAAATAATTATTAAGAGGCCAAAGTGATATTCTACATCATTTTCTTTCAGTTAATTTTAAGAATTACTAAAATGAAACGTTTTGAAAATCATAATATATTTACTATGGATATATTTATTTCAAAATATATATCAGAGCTAACTTTAACCTTTGAAATGTTGCTGTCCGCTTCCAAGTGCAGGTCATCTCACCTGGCTTCTTGTTTTTGTTTTTGTTGTTAAAATGTTCAACTCAGGTTCTACATGGTCAGCTATTATGAGCGGAATCACAGAATAGCAGTTGGAGCTCGCCATGGTTCAGTGGCCCTGTACGACATCCGGACTGGAAAATGTCAGGTAAATAAATCATTGTGACTTCCTCTCCATAAAGCGTGGAAGTTATTGAAAGGAGAGAGAGACTAGCACTTCACCAGTTGACGTGCTGAGCTGCTGGAACATTATGGATAATGCTAAAGGGATCAATAGTTTAATGAAGGACGCACAGAATATAGAGCCCTACTGTCTTCATTCACTGGGACTGAAGGGTTGCCACAGAAGAGTTTATAAGAGAGCCCAGAGTAAGGTGACACTGCTAACAAACTATTTTGCAATACATATTTTCTTATTTTAAACCGAGTTTTCTGATCTTATTTTTGCCACGTGTTTTCTGAAAAGTTTGATGATATGTTATTATGATATAATGATTGAACAAAAATTAATTTTCTCTAAGCGAAATGAGGTATTTCACGATTATAAGACAGTGATCTAGTCAGAGTTCAAAAAAGAAGTCACAACAGCATTCGTTATAGTTCTATGAAAAGGAAATAGATGCTGTCCTTGAAATACTACTTTTTATACTTTTATAACACTCTTTATGCTTTTATAACACTTCACTGTTTATGAAAAATTCTTGATTTTGTTCCTGATCTTGATCACCTGATTCTTAAAATATACCAGTTGGGAAGAGAGGGCAAATCTAACCCCACTTTAGATATAAAAGAATTGAAACATAGCCTTAAATCACTTTATCCCAGAGTCTCACTGTTTCTTCACAAAATCGGGGTTAGGCTCCACCGTGATCATGGTAAATGTATAATGTTGCATCGGTAAATAGTTCCAAGTCATAGTTTATTTTATTTCTTTGTAGCATTTATTAATGTGGATATATTCAACCATGTTATCATATTAGGAATTTCCAGAAGGATAGGAAGAAATTCATAAGGATGTAGCTAAAATGTTAAACTGTCCCTTAAATTTAATGAACTATTAATTAATTATCTAAAAGCTTGTCTGACTTTTTTCCATGAAGTAGTTCTAAGAGATGGTAACAGGTGTAACAGGTTCAAGTGTTGGGGGTAAAAATTTCAGGGGTCAGACAAGTTTAGGGGATACTGTTGGAATGTTAAACAGCTTTGTTTGTTCAGACCTTCTCAAAGTCTCTAGTGTGTGAATGTGCATTGAACATTTTCTGAGAGTGCATCAAGTATGCACTATTTGCCATATTTGTTTAACTGTCAAATTTTTTGTGTGATTTTTTTTTTTTAAGACATTAACTCCCCACCATAATCTTCCACTGTGGGCCCTCACTGAGAACAAAGAAACCACTCTGAATACTTGTTTAAAAGTTAAATTGCATGTTGTTTATAAGATCCTTTCCTAAAAGAGACAGGTTCTTCAGAGAGCATTTTCAGATCCTCTTTTGTTAAGACAGTTTTTAAAGCTGGAGTGTATTACTGCTAGTAAATTTGAGAGAATTAAACCGCAAGCATCTACCAGGTAAAGGAAAAAAAAAAAGAACGAGGCGACAAGGCGACCTTGTCAGGCTTCTTTAAAAACGAAGTGAGGAAATCACAGGGAGGACTCTTTGTTACCACAGAAGACACGGCTGCCACCAGCAGAGGAAAAGTGAGGCGGTGTGAGCACTGTGAGGCGAGCCCGAGATGAGTGAGAGAATTTCTCATTAAGAATTAATGAGAAAGGAACAAGTTGTACTTCGGGATATATTTCTTTATTTTTCTTCCTACTAAGTGGTCTCAGTGAAGATCTTGGTAACATGCAAAAAAAAAAAAAAAAATTGAATATCTTAGGTTTTTCAATTAAAATACTTGAGAAATGCTTATCAGAGACATTCTTTCTTAACACGAATATGTAATGTCATTCATATTCCATTGTATGTATGTCATTTTAGTATATTTAGGCATTTTATTTTGTTTTGTTTGTTTTGAGATGGAGTCTCTCTCTGTTGCCCAGGCTAAAGTACAGTGGTGTGATCTTGGCTTACTGCAACCTCTGCATCGAGGGTTCAAGCTATTCTCAGTTCAAGTGATTCTCACTTCAGCCTCCTGAGTAGCTGGCATTACAGGCACCCGCCACCATGCCCAGCTAATTTTTTTGTATTTTTGATAGAGACGGGGTTTCACCATGTTGGCCAGGCTGGTCTCAAACTCATGACCTCAAGTGATCCGCCCACCTCAGCCTCCCAAAGCGCTGGGAGTACAGGCATGAGCCACCACGTCCAGCCTATTTAGACATTTTAGTGTCCCCATAATTTTTCCTGCCTCATCTTCTTGATTTTGATACCCAAAGTTATCAACCCAAATTATTGAATAACGTTTACCTTCCACTTCTGTATGAAAGAGAAGGCTGCACCTTACTCTCATCATTCAAAACATGAAAGCAAAGCTCAGTCTCTAAGGTCAATCATTACTTTTGTCAGTTACCAGTTATAACCAGCGACACTGAACTCCTAAGCTGTTCTCTTAATTCTTTTATGTTACTAGCATTATAGTATTTGGGAAAAAAGGAGCCAACATTTGAAACAAAATTCATAGTATGGGTAGCATGTTTAGAAATGATGTATTATAGGTGAATCAAAGGATCATTTTGAACTAAGAATGCAATGAAGAAGCATTTCTTAAAGAATCTGTTGGAATCGGTTAACAGAGGATGTGGAACAATTTTTTTAGCATGAACAAAGACATAGAGATATCACATAAAAATACATATAAAGGGATAACTAGAAAATTCACTTGGCTGTAGGGTTATGGTCCCAGTTGGATGGAAAAATAAGACATGATCAGTTAGATGGTGGGAATCACACTGAAGGGAAAGAAAGGATCCTGAGGCTGAGAAGAGGCCCAGTGGGGTCCGAGAACCCATGACTGAGAGACCGAAGGGTCATATGTGTCCCCTGTTGTCATTGTGAGACTGGTTGGTGAAAGATAAAGGAAAAATTAAGTCCCTTTCCCTTACCTTTTGGTATTGACTTCTACCTTGTTTTTTAAATCTTTTTTTTTTTTTTTAGATCTGTTATTCCCAGATTATGCAAAACCACAGGATAAATATGGCATGTTGGTCTGAAACATGAATTGTCCTTATATCAAAGGTTGACAAACTATGGCCTGAAGCTAGCCCGCCACTTGTTTTCGTAATTAAAGTTTTATACGAACACAGGCACACACATTCATTTATATATTGTCTACTACAATGGCAGAATTGAGTAGTTGTCACTGACAAAAACTGTTCTGTGGTCCACAAGCCTAAAATATTATCTGGCCCTTTACAGAAAGGGTTTGCTAACCCCTGCCTGAAATAATTGAGGAGGAAGAGTCAACTAATTTAACAGTGATTTAAAACATTATGGTATAATATAGAGGATAAGGATAACTAGAAATTTGTGTGGGGTTGCACTCCATCTCTATGTTAATGATTATTGATATAATCATATGGATATAAGGTTAATATAATTAACTTTGTATCCTTGGAAAAGTTTATCAACTTCTGTAAGCTGAAGCTTCCTGATTTGTAAAATGGTAACAGAAATAATGTCTATTATTGTTAGAAGTATTAAAGAGAAATTTATCTACACACTTGTTAACAAACATGGTAAAGCAGACTTTATCAAAGGGGGACAGGGTGGTGGGCATAGTGAACACTACCACGGGGTCTTGCAGTGAGGGAGAAGACTCCAGCTCCTACCAGGACAGTTGGGGATTTATAACAAAGGAGCAGGATGGGGTCAGTGCGTGGAAAATTGTAGTTGGCCCTTGAACAAGGGTTTGGACTGTGAGGGTTCACCTATACGTGGATTTTTTTTCAATAAAAGTTACGTCGAGTGTGCCTTGCCTCTCCTGCCCCCTCTTACACCTCCTTCACCTCTTCTGCCTCTGCCACCCCTGAGACAGCAAGACCAACCCCTCTTCTTCATCCTCCTCCTCTGCCTACTCAACATGAAGATGAGGAGGATGAAGGCCTTTATGATGATTCATTTCCACTTGATGAGGAGTAAATAGATTTTCTCTTCCTTATGATTTTAACATTTTCTTTTCTCTAGCTTAATTGTAAGAATACAGTATATAACACATATAACATACAAAATATGTGTTAAATGACTGTTTATGTTATTTAAGGCTTCTGGTCTTCTAGTACTCTATAAGTAGTAACCAAATTTGGGGAAAATCAAAAGTTACATGTTGATTTTTAACTATGGGAGTCAGCACCCCTTACCCCTGCATTCTTCAAGAGTCAACTGTACTACAAAGAAATATCAAGGATAAGGGGTTTCTGGCTAAGCTGACTTGACAGGATTCTTGCTGAAGGCAGGCCAGGGGATTAAGATGTTGGAGGTGTGGTCAGATGCCCAGGGAGGGGGATTTTCTCCTAACTGACAGGATTCTTGTTCAAACTGCATTCAAGTAAGACAGATAGGGAAGCCCAAGTTCAGGCCTAGTCAAGCAAGGAACTCAGAGGAGCCTGATGAAGGTTTTGGTCAAAGGAGAGAGTCCGTGTCAGAAGTCAATATGGTAACTTAGGTAAAATTCTTAGCCAGTACCAGCCAAGTAGTTAGCATTCAGTAAATGTTGATGAGTATTATATTAAAATAAAGTTGTAAATATATTGTATTACAATTAAATTCCATTAATTGTAGGGAATTTTACGGATGAAACTGGAGACATCTAGGCTTTTGTAGGTTCTAGGGCTACGAGTTCACCCTGCTCAATAGGGAGTGCTTGGGTGGGAGAGTTGAAGCAGCACTGCCTTAGGCCATGTGAAGGTTTCCTTTCTGCAGGCTGCTCTTGCCTGTGGTAGTAGCTGAGTCTCCACTGATTATGGAGATCAGAAACTTTGATGCAATTCAGTAGTTAAAGTCCTGCTGTGCTGCTGACAGCGCTTTTACTTGGGAACCGCCAGCGATTTAGGAATATACCTGACTGGAATTTTACTTAATTTTTTTTTTTTAAGTATCTAACTCCCTGTGAAGAAGTGCTTAAATTTTGTTGATAGGCTGTGCTCTTGCTAAGCAGATGAATTAGGGTCCCTGACTCCTTAGCGATCCAGGCATGTATTTGGTTAAGTCAGCAATGAAAATCTTCCCTCTAGCAATATTTGCCTTTGATTTGGCAGACTTGATATCGTATCTCACTGATTTCTAATCCTTTCTGCATGCATTCTTTGTAATAACTGCTTGTTCTTTGCGAGATTCTCTTAGGTTCATGTTAACTAGCTTTCCTAGTGAAGTTTGTACAGTCATCCCTCAGTGGAGTATCCACAGGGAATTGGCTCTGGTCCCCCCTGAGATACCAAAATCCATGGATGCTCAAGTCCCTGATATAAAATGGTGAGGCATTTACATATAACGAAGGCACATCCTCTCATATACTTTAAATCACCTCTAGATTACTTATAACATCTAATACAATGTAAATGTTATATAAATAGTTCTACTGTATTGGTTAGGGAATAATGACCAAAAAAAGTCTATACACATTAAATGCAGAAGGATCCATCCATTTTGCCTCCAAATATTTTCCATCAGCAGTTGATTGAATCCAACGGTAAGAAAACCATGGACCAACTGTACTGTGTCACTTGGTGGCATCATCCACTTTGGTAGATGTAGGCACTTACTTTCTTCTCATGCTTTTGAGAAGGGCTACCAAAAAAAAAAAGCAATGATGTGTTAGAGAAAGAAAGTGCAGATGAAGACTTCTCTATACCAAATTATTAAAATAACTTTACTATTGAAAAGTTTTAAGTTCCTTAAAGAACCTGTTCTTAAAGCTTCCTGTTGTCTAGTGCCTGGTACATAGTAGATGCACAATGCAATGCATGTTGTTCAACTAAAAAACTCTGAGGCTTTAGAATAAAAAAAAAACTTTAAAAATATAATATGACATAGTAAACCAAAACAAACTGTGCTGTAATTATATCAAATATATTAGTTTGGGTATACTTATATTTCAGTATTTCAGAATCACATCAAATTGTTGTTTCTGTGTAGAGAGAATAGGATATCTTTTCAGAAAAAGCATTGAAAAACCTTTATTTTGAGTCATAAAATATCTATCTATATTTCTATATTAAACCATTACCAGGCCTGCCATAGGCCAGATAATGAAATAAATAAAATAGAAGCAAAGATTGATGATATCTACAGAACTGTGGCAACTGTGGTCTAACTCTAATCTCGTATAGAGCAGGAAGTAAATTCTGGAATGTTAACATGTGCCTTGTCATGCAGCCTACAGGATCCCCTCCAACCCACAGCTTCTAGCTTCCACCTTTACCGAGCCACGGAAACCACACACACCCTTGGCATGGCTTCATTCAACTGACTTCCCTCTCTCTCAAATTCTATCTTCCCTTAACTTCCATAGCACTGTCACCTGCCTTGGTTTGCATCTATCTCGTTTGTGGATTTCCTAATCTCTTAGAGGACCTTAATATTAATTCTTATCACTCTACTGCCCAGGGTACAGATTTCTTCTATCATCTGTTCTTTTTCCTGACTTCGGCTGAAAATCCATACATTATTATTGATACTGATTATTCCCTGTAATCAGGTAAGACAAATCAGGTCTCCAGCCAGGGCCCCGCCTAAACTCCAGCTCCACGACTTCCAACAGTCTGCTAGACATTTCCATTTGGATATCTTTTGTCTCAAATTCAATGTGTCAGACAATCTCTCTAGCCCCTACTTTCTACCAGCATCCTTTCTAACCTGCCTTTTCCTGTAACTGGCATAATAATGTGGCACCACAAGTCATGTTGCCTCTCCTTCACCCGTCCATGTCCAGTTACTAAGTTCAGTTAACTTTTCTCTAATGGTATACCTGAAATCTAGCTTTTCTCTCTGCTGACAGCCTAAATTAGGCTCTTGGCCTTTCTTCAAGGCCTTTGAGATTCTGGTTTTGATCATCATACATAATCCTCCCCTCCTATGAGCTGTTTCATTCAATAACCCCATTCTCCATCATTCCCTATCCTCCTTTCCCAGGTTACACAGGAAGTATTCAGAAATATCTGTTGGATGATTTATTACAAACACAGTAAGGATTTCAGGAGATGCCTGGTTCCAGTTACATTTATCTTTATATTATATTGAAATGTCTCACCGAGTAAATATAGTTACTCTATACTAATAGGTGAAGCACTCCTGGCAAACAAAAATGCTGAAGACAGTCCACATTAAAATAATGAGTGTTGGCTCTGTGTTTGTTAATGGTTTCATTAATGCTTCTATTGAAATTTATTTTTCCTGCCCTTTGTATCACTTATACCCCTTGTAAGTTACACAGCCCTCTCAGGCTCCTTATTTGTATTCATATTTGTTGCTCAAAATAATTATTTTATTGTTGGTGTTTATAATATGCCAAATTTAATGTGATCTCTAAATTCGATTACTAGGCTATTTATTTCCTCTTTCTTACTAGGGAAGGCAGTGTGGTTGCGTAGTGAATAGAGTAGATTCTGAAACTGAGCTGCCTGAATTCAAGTCCTTCCTTGGCTTCTTCTTTGTTTTGTGGCTTTGAGCAAGGCATTTAAACTCTGTACTTATTTCTTCATCTATAAAATGGACATAATAACACTTCTAGCATTGTGTTATAAATATATGTAAAACAAATATCAAAAAATGTTAGCTATCCTAATTATTATTTAACCATCGGTTTAAATAAGACTAAATCAGGTCATCCCATTCTGTTCCCTCCTGCTGCGGGATACACTACTTCATACTGGCTAGATCTGCTGAAATTGTTTTCTTAGGATTTTTTTTTGGCTGTTTTTTTTTTTTTTTTTAATTATTATTATACTTTAAGTTCTAGGGTACATGTGCACAACGTGCAGGTTTGTTACATATGTATACATGTGCCATGTTGGTGTGCTGCACCCATTATTGCTGGTTTTTTTTTTCCCCCAGGACTATTTGAACTAGTAGAATGAATACAACATCAACCAAGTAATTTGCAAATTTCAAGATTATACTTACTGATCTGTCCTCATTCATCTGGCTTAATAATTGTCACTTTGTCTATCCTGATTTTTTCGGTACATTAATCTGTTGTCCTACTGATATTTTGTTCTTCAGTGTTTTTAAAAAATGTATTATAACATAAATATTGCTTTTAACATTACTGCCATATTAGACTCCTTCTGAGTAAAGTGATTAAATTTATTTAACAGACTTTTTTAGAACAGTTTTGGGTTCATAGCAAAATTCAGCAGCAGGTACAGAGATTTTCCTTATACCTCTGCTCCCAGGCATGCATATCCTCCCCCATGATGAGCGTTTCCAATTGACGAACTTACACTGACACATGGTCACCAAGAGTCAATAGTTTACATTAGGGTTCACTCTTGGTGTTGTGCATTCTATGGGTGTGGGCAAATATATAATGGCATGTATTCTCCCATTATTGTATCATCCAGTATAGTTTCACTGCCCTAGAAATCCTTATTTATATAACTTTTATGAATTTTTTTTTTACAGTAAATTCTGGATGAACACTGCTAAGTCAAAAAATTTGTGCATTTTATTATCAGAATGCTCTGATGCTGTTTCACAAATAGTATACAAGCAACTGTGAATAATGGAATGACTTTTAAACTGTGGGTGTTCTCATAAAAAATGGAACTCTCAGCAGGGCACAGTGGCTCATGCCTGTAATCCCAGCAATTTGGGAGGCCAAGACAGGCAGATCACCTGAAGTCAGGAGTTCAAGACCAGCCTGGTCAACGTGGTGAAACCCCCGTCTCTACTAAAAATACAAAAATTAGCTGGGCATGGTGACAGGTGCCTGTAATCCCAGCTACTCGGAGGCTGAGGCAGGAGAATCGCTTGAACCCGGGAGGCGGAGGTTGCAGTGAGCCGAGATCACGCCATTGCACTCCAGACTGAGCAACAAGCAAAATTCTGTCTCCAAAAAAAAAAAAATATATGAAAACCCCCACTGTTGGCCTGTTTTGCCTCCTGTATTTGTCATCTTAGACAACAGATTGTTTCTCCATTTATTCATGATTTATTATTCATTTTGTTTATAAAACAGTCTTATGATGGCTCTTATGTGTGCCAGACACTGTATTATAGGCAAGAGATCAAAAAGTAAACATGAACTGTTCCTACCCTCAGGGAACATAATTTGGTATAGAAGGCAGATGTAAATCCGTAATTGAAGTGCCCTGCACAACCTTTCAAGGAGGGCAGCCTGGAGTGATAGGGAAGAAAGCAAGAAGAGCACTAGCCCAGATTTATTTAGGGTCTGGGGAGGATTGGTTAGGAAGCGCTTCCTGAAGGAGAGGATACCTAAACTGAGCAATTAACAATTAGGAGTTAGGGAAAGGAGGGGAAGGGCAAGGGACATTATTCCAGGCAGAAGGTATAACATTTGCAAAGCCCAGAGAACCAAGAAAACATAGGGAAAGAATGCTTATCAGAAACATCAGAAATGTTTCTCCTAATATGTGTGAATGGTTCATATTACAGCAATTTTCAAATCAGCATAATATGGGGAATTTCACAAATCTTAAATGAGAAACAGCTATTCCAATAGATAAGCAGAGACATTTCTTATCTGTGATTTATTACATGCTAAATCAGTAATATAGATATTGTAAACAAAGTTACATAGTATTAGCAAAGTATTAAATAACTGAATGCTGACGTTCTCTATTAGCTAAAATTATATTTTGGGGGACAGGGGACTTAGCAAGGTATGAAAATGTCTTCAGTGTGTGATTTAAAGCATTTAATGAAAATGAGCCAATGTAATTTTCTATGACAGATTTAATTCTGTCAAGCACTCTAAGACACTAGATAGGAAAAGAAAGCTGATATTCAAGTCTCAACAGAAATGTCAGCAAACACCTATATTAATGGAACTTTGGAAAACAATGTGTTCTTCTAAAAATAACTTAGATTTTACTTCTAGTTAGGAGGAGCAGTGGACCTTAGGGATCTTGTGGACAGTAAGATTGATGTTTCTTTGAGGCAGAATTTTGAGCTTCAGGCACAGTTTTCACGGAGCAGAAGTCTATAACGCTTATACATCAAGGGCACTTACGTGGTGATTGCAAAAATTGCAGTGAGAATTGACTACAGTACTTAGACAGTGACATTTTAGGTATTTTGTTCCTGCTCTTTTCAGCAGCTGGTTTTATGGCAGGTGTTTTCTGTGACATTCTGGAGCAACAACCAGAAATATGGCATCAGGAGTGATCATAAGATGAATGGTTGGAGAAGACAATGGCTTCCTGACACTGCATTGAAGAACTGCCTAACAAGCTACTAGTTTTTAAAGTGAAATGCTATTTAGAGAAAAACTTCTAGGTAGAGAAACAGATATCCAGAACAATGCCTGAAATTAGAGCATCATTTATTCTGAAAGTTTAAAATTTTTTAAAGAATAGTTTTAACTGACCATGTAGAGAAGTGGTTTTCTGTTATTTATCCCACCACTCATGAGTACTTCTTGGTTTGGTTTTGTTTTGTTTTGTTTTTTGTTGCTTGTTTTCTTTTTTGTTTTTAGACGGAGTCTCACTCTGTCGCCCAGGCTGGAGTGCAGTGGCGCAATCTCAGCTCACTGCAACCTCTGTTTCCTGGGTTCAAGGGATTTTTCTGCCTCAGCTGCCTGTGTAGCTGGGATTACAGGTGAGTGCCACCACGCCTAGCTATTTTGTATTTTTAGTGGAGACGGGATTTCACCGTGTTGGCCGGGCTGGTCTCAAACTCCTGACCTCAGGTGATCAAGTGACCCACCCACCTCGGCCTCCCAAAGTGCTGGGATTACAGGCGTGAGCCACTGCACCTAGCCATGAGTACTTCTTATATCGTGTTACACTTTGAAGGGCAATATTCAAGAATTTTGTACCAAGAAAAAATAAATTATATCCTTTGTAATATCTATAATAGGATGAGACAGAGAGTTCTACTGTTTACAAACTGAGCAATTATTATAAGCATTTCAGCATCCTTGCAAAAGCATTCGATAGGGGCTCAAGTGTACTTTGATTAAAAATTCACATTATTTTATCTATGTCTTAATGCCATTCTTTCCCATCTAGCCATTCTCTTTTTCTCTTCAACACTAAAAAAAATATACAAATGCCTAATATATATACATATATGTGTGTGGGGGGGTGTATTCCACATATATATAGTCCACAAAATTAGGAAATATTAGGTAGAAGAGTCCTAGTACATTGAATTCATTCTGGATTCACTGCCTCATATTCTTTATATCCACTCTGAGTATATAAATAATTTAGAACAAGGTCTGGCATCTTAATAGTTATTTACCAAATATGACTCATGAGTATTCTAAAACATATGTAATGAGGACATGAGTTTGTCATTCCTGATAGATTATAAAGAGATGTTGATGCTGATTTCAAGGGTTTTGTCAAGATTTGGTAGGTCCTGTCTCAAATGGAACTTCAGATGGACCTCAAGTCTAGTAGAGGAAGAGGCACATACTCGGTACCATTAAAGCCCTGGATCCAGGACCTCAGCCCCAGAAGTCGGTCACTTCATCAAAAATGTTACTCAAGTGTAGGATCATATAAAATGATGTATGTCCTAAACCATTTCCTTTTAAGTTTTATGAAGATAATCTTATTTCCCATCTCTTTTGTTGCGGGACCAAAGACTCTTATCTCCATTGTTGGTCCATTGGTTGTAGTTCTGAAACATTTTTCTTGCTAAGACATACCATTTTCTGTTTAAGTGGACTGACAAATTAAAGATCCTTATGAAACATTCTGAGTATAATTCTAGATTTTTGTGTTTTTTCCAATCTTTTACAGTCATCTCATACCTAATTTCATGTGTGTACATGTTTTTTAAAAGCCCCCTTTCCACTCTTATTGTATGAATTATATATCCTATGTAACCCGACTGCATTGCCAAGCACAGCTAGCATTAGCTCGTCTTGTCCTTTCCTTTCCTTTCCTTTCCTTTCCTTTCCTTTCCTTTCCTTTCCTTCCCTTTCCTTCCCTTTCCTTCCCTTTCCTTCCCTTTCCTTCCCTTTCCCTTTCCTTCTTTTCCTTTTCCTTTTCCTTTTCCTTTTCCTTTCTTTGCTTTTCTTGTCTCTTTTCTTTTTTTTTAAATGGGAATCTCACTTTGTTGCCCAAGCTGGAGTGCAGTGGCTGTTCACAGGCGTGATCATAGTGCCCTTCATCCCTGAACTCCTGGACTCAAGTGATCCTCCCAAGTAGCTGGTACTACAGGTACACACTACTGTTACTCAGCTTTGGTTAACTCTAGGTCATAGAGCTTAACTAGTTACAGCAATAGTGAGAGGGATTATCAGAGAGCAGCCTCTCAACCACGGGCATTGCTCATGTGCTAGGCACCAGTTAGAATATTTGACAGAGGGAATAAGAGTCTTGGTTAACCCTACTAGTCAGTAAAGTGAAAGTAAATTTAGACAGATTGTGTTATCATACCTTCGACGTATGATATATAGAAGTATTGACATGGCACTATGAAATGCAAAAGGAAATGACTACCTGGGTGGACAAGGTATTTACAATCTGGCAGGAAAGACAAAGATGAAACAAATAAGTATAATAAAGCTTTTTGGTGCCACAGTAGAATGTGACAGTCCACAGAGGAGGACAGGCTGAATCTTGTGGAGGGGAGAAGAACATGAAAAGGTTGATTAGAGGGGTGATGTTTGGGCTGGGCGTGGTGGCTCACGCCTGTAATCCCAGCACTTTGGGAGACTAAGGCGGGTGGATCTCATGGTCAGGAGTTCGAGACCACCATGGCTGACATGGTGAAACCCCATCTCTACTAAAAATACAAAAATTAGCCAGGCATGGTGGCGGGCATCTAATCCCAGCTACTCGGGAGGCTGAGGCAGGAGAATCACTTGAACCCGGGAGGCAGAAGTTGCAGTGAGCCGAGATCACGCTACTGCACTCCAGCCTGGGCCACAGAGCAAGACTCCATCTCGGGGGGAGTCGGGGAAAGTGATATTTGAGTTGACCCCTGAGTAGGTGTTCTGTGGGCAGACATGGGAAAAGAAAACTTGTCAGGGAGAGGATGAAGCATCAACAGAAGCACAGAGAATCATTTAGCTGATGGTGCATTCCAGGGACTGTAAGGTTTTTGTTATGCCTGAAGCAAAGGTTGCAAAGGAATGTGAAAGTGTGATAGAGGAGGAGGCGGACAAGTCTAATGGTTAGGAGGGATGAGATTATGGAAAGCCTCCCCTGGACAGATTGCTTTATAGTTTGGAGTCTCATGAGTCAGCAGTGACAAACACCAATGCCTGCAGAGACGAAGAAGGTGGCATAAATTAATAAAAGATCAGCCCTCTTTGTTTTTATTTTTCCAGTTTTGATAGTACCATCCAAGAAATATTTTCCTTTTTAATTCTACCATCTGTAAAACAACAGGTAAAGCCTTGAACAAAAAGCCAACTGATATTCTGCTTCAGTATTGGAATTGAGAGGAGTGGAGACTGTGGCAAACCAGAGGGCACATGCTCTATGTAGAGGAATCAGATGTGCCTCAGATCCCATCACTTGGTGCCAGGTAAAAGTGTGGACCTAGTGTTGCCTGATCTTCAGATTTTTCAAGATAAGCTGAAAATCTGGATTTTTATTTTAAAATCTCCCAATTTTTAATTGTTAGTGACTGATTTCAGAAGTTGAGTGCATAAATCAATATTCTGCTGAATGCCTGGTGTTGCATTCAGAGAAATCACTTGAATGATTTCTCTGAAGCAGGGAAGCAACAAAATCAGATCTTCAATTTTGGAAGGTCGCTGTCCACACTGCTGAGGTTGAATTGAAGAAGGTTTGCTCCTGGAAGCTTTGGGAATGATACCAGCACAGTCGGTCAGGGCTTGATTGACATCACTGGTGACTGGGTGAAGAAAAGGAATAAGAATCATGACAAATAGCAAGCAGATTTTGATGAACCTTAAAATACAGCATGTTAAATATATACACTAAGTAAAAATAGAAATTGATACTATAATGCAGAAGCAAAAGCTTTTTTTTTCTGAGAACAGTGAGAAAAAGGATGTGCTACAAACTGATGGGAAAGACAGACATGAGACAACAGAAGGATTTAGTTTAGGTATGGGCAGGAATTTTTAAAAGAAAAGAATTAAAGAATTGTTAGATTTAATAATTAGATATTTCATCTGCAAAGTAATAGCCACAAAAGGGCTTTAAATTAATTTATTATTTCATACAACAAAACATCCAGAGGTAGGTAGTATGATGAGCAACTCAGAGGTATCCTCAGAAACCTGAGTCTGTCAGGAAACTGTTTTGCTTATTCAGCATCCCAGCCTCTTTGGCAGGACCGCCTCAGGGTACAAGATGGCTGCCACTGAGCCAGCAGCCTATGCAGAGGATACCATCCTGAGGCAGAAAGGAGAATTGTAAAACAAATACACCCTTTGAGAAAATCCTCTTCTCTTGTCTTGTTGACCAAAATAGTATCACTTACCCATTCAAAAACCTGTTGCTGGAATGAAAATGGAATTTTCATGATTGACTGAGATTCATTCCTGAGAGAAGAGAGGGCCTCACCCTTCCCTGAGCACAAGGGAGGCAACCAACATTTGCCCTCCCAAGAAAACTTGCTGACATCTGCCCTGGAGTATTCTGAGACAAGTTAACAGGAACATAACGGTTGATGGCAGAGGCTTCGGAATAGATCTGGGTTTGGGTAGCTGCCCTTTCGCTTACTGTCCTTGAGACCCAGAACAAGTGATTTGCTCTCTTTAAACCAGCTTCTTTGCCTGAATGATTTTAGGTCCTCTTGAAGATTAATCAAGCCAATGTATGTAAAATATTTAGATTCATGACTGTTATGTTTTAACTACTCAATAAATCGTGGTGGTGGGTTGATTAATAATCATCTTTAAAGGGCAGTGCAGTTAATTTGAAAGCGAATTTTTGCCTTGGTCTAAGAACAAAACTCTTGCCAATAGGAAATATGTTAAAATAACCCCGTCTCTACTAAAAATACAAAAAATTAGCCGGACGTGGTGGCGGGCGCCTGTAGTCCCAGCTACTCAGGAGGCCGAGGCAGGAGAATGGCGTGAACCCTGGAGGCAGAGCTTGCAGTGAGCCAAGATCACGCCACTGCACTCCAGCCTGGGCGACAGAGCGAGACTCCGTCTCAAAAAAAGAAAAAAAGTAACTGGCCATTAATTGTAAAGTTACTTTAAAAGTTCTCAGCTGTTCCCATTATTCCTACTGAAACAGTGAGGTGGGATGTTAAAGTGCAGGATAAGCCTTAGAAGATTCGGCTCTGATCCATTCTGACGTCCTGCACGGAGGCCAAGGCCCGCTTTCCCACGGCTTCATTGCACTGAGAGGAGAGGCTGGCCTTGCAAACCTTAGTGTCCCACATCCCTCCCAGCTCAGCTGATCTCTGTTCCTGCTTTAGAGTGAGCTGTTAAGCAGCTTGTAGACAAAGTAGGTGGTTAGAAATAATTTGCTTCATTGCTTTGAATGTTTAACTAGTTAAGAAATTCTGCTCCTCTTTTAAAGTATCATCTTCATCTAGAATATTCATTAATGCAGAGAAAGGTATTGAAAACGTAGTTTACTTTCAAAGGAATGACAGGAGCAAGAAAACATCTGTATAATGGCCCCCACACCAAGTAAAATGCTTCTATATCATACATACTGAGAGTGGCCTTTATGGTGGTAAGAAAGCCAGCTGCTTAAAGCCTCCTGAGTTTCTCTGGGTGAAAGTCCCAGGAATATGGCATTGTTACTGTGTTGCTGTAATTTATGTAAATGTGTTGTCAGAGATGAATTAAAACTTATAGTTGTAAATCTACAAGGACACAGCCATAACTCACGCAGATTTATTACTTGTAGACACGTATATCAAGCCTCTAGAATTACTGCCTCTACTGTAGACAGAGGTTAAAGAAGAAGGCAACAACTTACATGCCATTATACCTATACAGCAGTTTGTCATTCATTGGTAGTGGTATGAATACAAAATGCAGGCATGTGGACTGTCCTTCACCCAACACAGCCTAATCCACAAATGTCAGCAAGCATGCCTGCCTCAAAGAAAAAGAATCAAATGAGGAGTCCGAAAATTTACTTGTATACCCATTTGCTAAGTTTGTTGTTTAACTTCTCTGAGCCCAAGTTTATTAGGTATAAGACAATTTTTTTAAAAACCTGTCAGTGCCCCCCAGTGTACTCTGCATGGCTTTTAGTGAGGTAACCATGCATGCATTCATTGATTTAAGAAACATTTGTTGAGTGCTACTATATATCAGACACAATACTGTTTTTTAGGCTAAAGGAAATGGTTTCATCCAACATCCTTATTCTTGCAAAAAAAGAGAGAATGAGATGAGACAGGTGAGATGCCTTCTAGAAGTAGGTATGTGAAAGGGCTTTTGAAAATTATAAAGCCCATTCAAGGAGAAATAATCATTAATTGTAATACAAACCCAGTATCTCCTTTATATGATGATGTATGTGTGTTTAGTTCTCCACGGATGTTTCCATCTGTCTAGGAGTTCCTTTTATATAAATTCACTGGGCATCACCATTGAGCATTGTTCTTTCCAAACCAAGTGACATATCAGAAACATGTAGGAAGTTTCAAAATAGACTCCTCCTTCCTCAGACCTCCAGAGTTCTTTCATTCAGAATCTTTAAGGGACACAGGTATCTACATTTTCATAGCATTCCCATATGTAATTCTAAGGCAGGCTGGATTGGAAACTCTGAGTTTACAGAATAAAATAACATACTGTATGAGGAACAAATAATGTGTGAATTAATATTTAAGTCCCCAAGGCCTATAAAATCAAATAATTTAAAAATAAAGAAAAGTCATTTACTTTAGATCTAGAATCATACAGGCTGAAATGGAACTTTAAGGTGAGTAGAATTTGATTTTGTTATTATTATTGAAAAGGCAATGTAGCAACAGCATTAAAGGTTTAGAAGGGGAAAACCCATGATATTCCCACAAACAATGATATTGGACTATATGCAGGTTATTAATATGTGTAAGTATAGATATTTGCAGTCTATATACTCCTATATTTGCTTTGAAATATTATCTGAAATCATAACATTTTAGTTAATAAGGTTTTAATTATTCCTTTCTACCCAGAAATTTCTCTCACTGTCCTGAGCTGAGTTAGGGCTAGGATCCCTAGATTTTTATGTGATGTTTGAGAATTTTCCTGTGATGTCGTGCTAAACTACCCAGCCAGAATTTTAAGTCCCTACTGTTGAAGACACATATAGCCTCCTTTTCCCTCGGCAGTGCCCTTTCTGATGTCTTTTCGGTTCTTCAAATTACAACAGGAGGGAGCCTCTATCTGATAAAAATCACTAATAGAAAATGTGCTTAAGGAAGTCACCAATATCTTGTTAACCCTTTGTAGCTTTGCCCCGAACAGGGACGTTTTCTTCAACTACTCAGATCAACACAGAATTCAGGATGCCCCTATCTCTGGATCTCTCTCACAATTTGGTAGACTCTTCTTTTGCTGCAGCATCCATCAAATAATTTCTAAATGTAACAAATAGTATTTACTGCCTACTAGCTACTAGGCTAGTGCTGCACACTATCGAAGTAATATATTTCTATTTAATTATTTTGAGGAAACTAATGCCTCCTCTATGGAGATAATTAGAAGAACACTTTTAGCTGCCTTACTTTCCCAAGTGGTAAATCTGGTGAAATTACCAAGATGTTAGCCATTTCTATATTTTGGGAAAATACTATGCATTTAGTTTGTTACTATATCCTTAATGATGTACTAAAGAAAACTATGCACCACGGTTTTCTGGTGGAGCAACCAGAGACACTTCCTTAACCAGCAGCCATAGCCTTTTTCTGCCAAAGCCACAGGCCATTCTGAGCTCTCCTCTAAGTGTCCTCCACCCACAATGGCCATTCCATGTGCTCCAGAGCCAAAGTAGGGATGCAGGGTAGGCTCTACCAGAGAGCTCTTTTTTGGCTTTAGGTCATGGTGAGACATAGAAGAGGTTCAGGTTGGTTCCTGGGTGCTCCCATTTTAGAGACTCAGAATGTTTGGGAATTGTGAACTATCCTCTTTCCCTCAGCCCTATTTTTAATACAAAAGGGCTTCTTAGAACAGCCCCTGCAAAGGGACTGTTGATCCCCATCCACAAGCTATGGCTAGCACCCCCAGATTGCATCTGCATACCAGAAGCTCTGGCAGTGGTGTGGAGCTGTGTGTAGAAGCCCAAGACCTACAGAGTGATTTTATAAAGCTGAGCTAGTTCATCCACTCATTCATTTAACGCGTGTTAGTGAGCAGGTGTGTGTGCTGGGTTCTATGTCAGGCAGTGATGTAGAGTGGTTAAGCAAGACAGGTAGTACTGACTAGCTCCATTACAGGCTAAAGAAGTTAAGCAAATAGTTACTCAGTTAAACACATGATTACATTTTGTGATAAATACTATGAAGAAAAGTGTAAGTGTGGCGAAAAAGTATAAAACAGGGAGAATTAAAAAGGATGATGTCCGACCTTTGTAAGAAAGTGACATTTAACTCAAAGCTATGTGTAATGAGTAAGGGTTACAGAGACATCAAGTGGATAGAGAGAAGAGCATGTGCAAAGGCCCCGAGGTAAGAAAGATCTTAGGGTCCTTGAACTGGATGGAGTGAATGGGAGGAAAGGGAACCTGACACAAGACAGATGAATGGGCCACAGCCAGCTCACCAGAGGCCCTCGCCAGTCAGGATGAGGAATTTTGATATTATCCTCAGTGCATTAAGAAATCATGAAGGGTTCTGAGCAAGTGACATTATCTGATCTACTCTTTTAAAAAGATCATTCTTGCTGCTGTGTGGGGAATGGATTCAGCAAGACAAAAGTAGAAATGGGGAGACTAGTTTCAGGCTATTCCAGAAGTACTCCAGGTTAGAGATGACAGTAGCCTTGACCGTTATGGAGACATTGAAAATTGGGAGAAATGAACCGATTTAAGATAAAGCCTAAAGGTAAAATTGACTGAACTTGTGATGACTTTGGTATGGTTATTAAGAGAGAATGAAGTTTTGAGGATAATTCCCAGTTTTTGGCATGAGGAACTGAATAGATGGGAAACATTGGAAGAGGAGCAATTTGTGGAATAAAGAGTAGAAGAAAATTAATAGTTCAGTTTCTGATGTTAGCTCTGAGATACCTAACAAGTATTCAGCTATATACATGTGGAGATACCAAGTATTCAGCTGTATACATGTAGAGATACCAAGTATTTAGCTATATGCATGGCTCTGGAGCACAGACATGTCTGTGGTCGACATAAAAATTTAGGTATTATCGGCTTGTTGATGTATTTAGAGCCATGGCAACAGATAAATGTAGAGTAAGAAGAAAATAGGGCTGGGACAAAGCCCGGAAAAACTTCAGTGTTTAGAGAGAAGATGGAGAGATGCATCTGGCAACAGTGGGAGAATGGATGGTTTGAGGGCATGAGAAAAGTCAGAACATGGTGATGCCATAGATACTCAAAGAGGAGTGTCTCATGGAAAAAGTGCTGCCAAAAGACCAAGAAAGATAAAAATTATGAGAAGTCCATCAGATTTGGCAACAGAAGCTCACTGGTGACTTTACAAAAGCAAGCTCTGTGCAGTAGTGAGGTAAAGGCCTGGCAGCAGTGGACTAAGTGGGAAGGCAGGCCAGTGGAGACGCGCTTGGCTTGAAAATTAAGAGGAGAGACGCAAGAGAGTTGCTTTTTAAGATGTCTGTTGTTACAGGTTCTGTAGGGTATTTCACTACTGCAGGAGAACAACTGACCTGTGGTTTACCAAGGTAAAACCCTGAGTGATAGGAAAGGGTTTAAAAAGAGATGTGAAAGATATTATTTTGGATATGCCATGAAAAAAAAATACTCCTGCACATTGTATACTGATCAATGTTAACACTGTTATTCTGAACCATTTTAATATCAATTTAATGTTAACCCCCAAAATCCAAAGGGCATTAAGTCTGTGCTGATGAAAGTAATGAAGGGGGATCATTGAGACAAACCTGAAATCCTAGGTTTGTGCCAGAAGCCCATGTCTGACTTTAAAAAGGGTCACTTGTCCAGGGATTTCAAACACATGCATTACTTTACATTTGGTGGATTTCAAAGGCACCAGCTTCTGACTATTCCTTAAAGACATTATGCTTACAGGATTAATGAGCATATCTGTTTTGCCAAGGATGGAGCATTATTCGTTTCACAACAAAGGCTCTCTTTTCATATTAGCAAAGGTATCAGAATTGATCCCCACAATTGTTAGAGGCTTTTTCTTCATTTCTGGGGGGTGCAGAGTCAGTTTTGGAATTTTCATCAAGGAAAATTTTCATCAAGGAAATACAAGAAGGCTTATGAGGTTGAGTTATTTTCACGTGGTTTAGGCACCTCACTGAAAGAAGGGCTTCTTTCTGAATTTTCACCTTTTTCCATGAAGCAGATAGAGAGCTGTTTACCACAGCCTTTGTCTGGGTTTGGCATTGATTTTAAATCACCTGGATTGATCATGTGGTTATGGGACTTAAAAAAATCCCACCAAATACCAGAGCCTCTAAACACAATTAGAATTGAGGAGTTTTTAACCTGCTAGCATTATGTCTATAGGAGTACATTCTAAATTATTCTTAACTTCTGCTCATGTTAGGTGGAAATAAAGCACCATTGTAACGTATAGTGTCCGAGGTTCAGCAAATGCTCTCTAAACACAGAGAAATGTTCCTAGTTTTCAAAATGAGGAAGCATCTAAAATCTATGTCTGTCTTGGAGTATTTCACTGCCTCGGCAGCTTCCTCAGCCAATAAGAGAAAAATATGCAAATCAACCAGCTGTCATATCACACACTTCTCAGCTGCAGGACAACAGCAGGACTTAGGCAAGCTGATCTCAACCAGATTTGACAAAGAGGTGGAAGGTCTAAAATTAAATAGGTCAACACAGATTATCTAATCATAGGTAGATGTGAAGGGACAACAAGGGGTCCCAGAGGAGAACTGCTTTCTAAAGACTGTGTATACTCTTGCTTTTCATTTCGGACTTCTCATTGTTAGCAGCATTTCAGTCTGAACCGTCTTATTTGATAATGAAATGGTTCCTTTTTTTACCAAATACCTTTAGATTGTTACTAAAAGTGGCATTTTAGTGAAGTAAATATTTACAAGCTTCAAACTACTTTAAGAAGCCACCTGTCCTATTTTAAAGGCAGTAATTTTTCTGTGGCTTGCTATAGTACTTCAGTTTTGTTGTCATGGTGACTAGAAAATCTAACTTTTCAAAAATGGAAACCTGCTTCTAACTATATTGCACCAACCTACCAGTCACAAATGTAGAGTCCAGAGTGGACAATTTATACTCAGTTTCTGTCCTAGTTAAAGTCTAGGTTTACTTTATAGACATCATATTTCAACAAACACACACACACAGAGAGAGAGAGAGAGAGAGAAATAAACTCCCTGTCAGTTTCCTAACAGTAAAACGTAACCATCAACAAAGAAATTATTTTTTGATTCATCTTCTTACCAGTCAAAAAATGTGTCCCCAGAATAAGTATAATTTTGAAGCATTCTTGTGGTAGCATCTTACTGAACAATATAGAACTGTTATCCTCAATAGCTGTAAATAATTGTCAGTGAAAAAAAGAAACAAGATAGTCTCTTATCACTAGAATAAACAACTAGATAGCGTTCCTTTAAAATACAATTAAAATGCTATAAAGGATCAGTGATTTGTTTCCTGAATTCTCTTACATACCATTTTATACAATTGCAGTTTTTTCTTTTTTCATCTTTTTTTAAATATTATAACAATAGGAACATATTACACTTCTTCCTATGATGTCTGAGGAGTGTTTACAGTTATCACAGTCTTGAGGTAGGGCACGTTTTAATGCTTAAAGATATTATTTTATCTGTTTGACAAAAGAAATTTTAATTGTGAAAATAAGAAATAAACCTTAAAATGTTCACTGTCCTATTTTCTTCCAGCACCTTTTCTTCATGTTTCAAGAAAGATGGCTTTACATAGGAACTTAGAAATAACACCTAATCATTAACAGAATGATGGATGTGATGAATCACCTTTTTCTTGAGAAATAATAAATCAACATATTCCTACCCATACATTTTTACTGAAATGTATGAAATATTAGCATCATATATTTAACAAGGTGTCAGTTACAAAAATTGCTGGCAAAATGTCCTGAGAACCAATAGAATACATTTAAATGTTATGTTCCTTTTTCGGAAACAAAGTTATTCAAAAATAATTCACACTTTCTAAAATGTAGCATGGTTATAGTTCTTATTTACTATAAGTAAATGGTAAACATGAGCATGATCTGTTTGAGCACTAGCAATACTAGACACCAAAGTTAGCAAAGTAAAATCTCCCAAGCTGGAATGTTTTACTCACAAAAAAATTTGGTTAAACTTTGATTTTAGTTTTATAAACTAGAATACTTCATAAGACCATGTTTGCCCTTTTTGTATTTAAGTCATTATGTCTTAATCACTATTTATGCAGCACTTTTTAAATGAAACCTTCCCCTGGGTTCATTTTTAGGCAGACTTTATATTGAATTGTGTTCGGATTTTTTGGAAACCTCTTTGAAGGATGAATTTGTGATTGCTAGTTGCACAACCAGTTTCCTTTATTTTCATTTTGGGGGTGTTTTTCCTACAGCAGCCATAGTGTACTGTGGGAAGTGGAGCAGGGCAGTGCCCTTCCCTGGCTGTATTGATTTGCCCTTCAGCTGTGTGCAATGCCGAGAGAACCTCGGGCCTTGTTGTTGATTATCTACACAATGTCTCTGGGAGCATTATTGACCCATTGCTGCTGACTGCCTGTGGCTCTTGATTTTTCACACCGTCTCCATGACACTCATAATAAAACATGCTATCTTATTGCTACTCAGCTCTGGGAGCCAACTGATTCAGCCTTAGAACACTACAGTTTTTCTGGAGAACATTTATTGTATGTGGGGTAAAGTGTTATAGCAGTTTTAGGATTCTGTCCTGTATGGTTTCAATAACTACTTCTATAGCAAGATTCCACACACTGTTAAATTTTTATTGTCTTAAAAAAGCCAATGCTAGCTTTGCATATATTGTCAACATGAAATTTAGCATGATTAATATAAATGTTATACTTTTAAAATAATGGGCTAAGGAAAAGAATGTTTTGCATTAACATTAGGCTTGACATGTTGCTGTAACATGTATTTTCAAATCCAAATTTTAAAATATATCACAAGGATTATGCTATGATTTGTTACTGTGCTACGTATTTGTTATAGTGAATGGGGAGGAGGTGGGGATATTGAAGTTTCTGATGGTATTTGATCAGTATGTTTCTAATTTGCCATTCTCAAAATATCTTCCAAGATACATTTTAGCTTCTCTATATCAAGTACATGAAATCAAGTAAAATCTTTCCTCTTAGGTACCTTGAAAGATTTTTTTTAAATTGAAGGTTTAGTCAGTGGAAAATGGGTCTCCTTGAGCATGTATTTTTGTTTTATATTGTTTTATGTTGGAAGTTTTATGTATTTTATTAATATATTTTTTAAAATTATTTCTGATATATTTACTAATCCACAATTAGCGTTAACAGGTATTGTACTCTAAGTGCTGATGGAAATTACAGCATGTCAAAAGGAGCTCAGAGATCCTAAGAAACAGGCTTTTTCTGTTGGTAGAGTGAATAAATGTACATATTTCTTGAAGAGAGTTTAAATATTTTCATGTATATTAACTGCTATTACTATAGGAAAGGCAATATAGCTCAAAAAGGGGCAATTACTCTATATTTGTGTTGGACATATTTATAGGAAAGATAGGTCACAAGTTAGGTTAATATCATTGGTCGCTTTTTACTGAAGTTGTTCAGAGTGTTTTCATTAGAACAAAATTTTCTTTAGCAAACCTACTTTAAATAAATTCAGTCTTTGGGAATTATAATAGAGCTAATTTCAGCTTCTTAGTGTGTGTGTATATATACATATATGTGAGTGTGTGTGTGTGTGTGCATATATATATATTCAACTTCATGAATTCCCTGAACTAGAGTCTGTTTCCAAAACATCTACTGTGATACTGATAGCGATATGTTCAAGGATTAGTGGCTCACCACTTTAATATGTTTAAAATTTTGATCATTTATATCAGTGAATTTTGCAATTTAAGAAAAGGATCTTGCTTTTAAGCTGTCGTATTATCAAACTACCAATACTTTGACATTTTGAAATAATAATTCCTTTGTTCTGGCTTACGGATTTAGTTTTCATGTTTTATCATACTTTAGTAGATAGGTTTTATGTTTGAAGGATATAGTTTTCTATATGTATGCTTTTAAAAATGTCAAACCATTATAAAATAAGGATCTTTAAATTAAAGCTTTCGGAAGTATGGCTTCAGAGGGTGGGGTGGTATATAGTATAGCCTTAGTGGGCTGCCTCTGTATGACAGATCTGTACAGAACCCCAAACAACAAAGTTGTCTCTAATTTTAATCTAGCTGCTTCTCAGCTAATTTACTTTCAGTTTATGTCCATTTGATGTAAATAGAACCCAATGACGAAAAAAAAAAAAAAGGAAAGGCATTCCACTTCTCATCTCTCCAAATTAGTGTTGTTCTATTGAATTAAAAAATTGAATCGCCTCATCATTTTTCATGCCAAATTCATGACATTTTAAGACACAGGATGAGAGTAGATGCCATTAAACCTCTGTAAGTCTCAAGCAGAGGCCTTTTTAAAATCAAGGTCCATAGGCTTAGGCAACAGTTCAGTAACCTTTGGGAAAACCACAGGGTGTGTTTTACCTATTGTTATGCAAACATTGTTCTTCCAGAGCTGACCTTTACTCACAGGGATTTAACAGCCATAGTAAGTCAGGGTTTGAATTCTCTGTGTCTGAGTTGCGGATCAAGTTTACAATAACCATGTTCACAATTGTTTTGAGCCCTTCCACCTGATGGTTTTTGATAGCATGAGGTTTGTGTTCCACTTAAGCCTAAGTATTTCAGTGTGTCTTTGGACATTTAGAACCACTTGAAAGTGTACGCAAGGCTTCCTCTAACTGAGACATAATCATCAGGTATTGCAAAGGTTAAGCCTTATCATCTGTACCAAAAAAAAAAAAAAAAAAGTGAGGTTTCATCAAAAACTTCCATCCTCACAACCTTTCGACCACAATTTGATGATGATTATTGATTATCTCACAGCCTTTCACTCATGCTCTGCCACCGCGGCCAGCCCTGATATACAGATAGGGCTGCAGTCCAGCTAAAATAAGACTCCATCTTGATAATGGACTGAGATGAGATACTGTTATTTGATAAAGATAATTGATGTTTCACAGTGAATTGGAAAGCAGCTTCAAGTGCACCATATCTGGAGCTATATTCTGTCCACAAATATGGCAGTTGTTTACAGAACAAAAGAACTAAAGTTATGTATTTGTGCATAGCCTTTTAAAGCATTTTGGTGCTATGATTTTTTTTTTTTTCTTTTGTGCTTGATTATTTTAAGGTGTAATATAGAAAAAAATTAGTAAAGAGTAGATCACATTATTTTTTGTCTCTGGTTTCAGGTTACTTTGTTAAAATCATACATGGTGTGGGTGTTATTGATCACCTCCCTTGCAGACTTAATACTTAAATCCTATGCTTGGGTTATGATGAATCACTGTCATGCGTAAGCTGAGTATCTTAGGTCAAAGTTAAATTTCATGTTATCATTAATTTCTTGAACATTTTACATACTGTGTGAAAACACAATTTAAATTATTGATCATAAATATCATGTCTCCTGGAAAATGTAATTCAAATAATCTGGGAATGCAGACTGGGTTTCTCCTCATTTATTATTAACAAATTTCTCTAAAAATAACATGTAACTCACTGTATGTGTTTGTTCATCACGCCTCCTTCAGCCACCAGATTTAAGTTGATTAAGGTATCATTCATCTTAGGTACTGTTCATCCGATTTCTTTTAGTCTTATCACCTTCGTAACCCCTAATTAAGCAATAAGGCTTGACAGGGAGTATGGTTATCATGAGATAATGACACCCCAAGTGTGTTGTGAGGCATAAGGTTCAGCTGAGTGCTTCTAAACCTCTAGGGGTGTGATTATCTCATGATAAACATACCACATTGCTGCTCATTGAGATCATTGCTGCATGTATGCACCACTCCAGTTGAGGTAAAATTGACATTTCCTTGCCCACCTTCTCAGCCAATCCAAATTGGTGCTTTTATAAAATTGTTAGTTCAGGTCTCAGATTTATAAGCAAGCCAAAGTTTAAACCCGTAAGCTTTTAGTTTATTGTTTAAGTGGTATCAGTTGAATATGCAAGTACATCTTTGAAAAAAATATAAATTTGTTTTTTAAAGGTAAGTTTCCTCAGAAGAAAGACCTCATGGAAGGCAAATGTGTGTGTGTGTGTGTGTGTGTGTGCGTGTGTGTGTGTGTGTGTGTGTGTATATATATATATATATATATATAGTCATCACAATTTTGCAGCAGTTAATAGACCCTACTCCAATAAAAAAATTGGACATTCTTATAAATTCAGAAGAAGCATGGTTGTGCTTTAATGCAAATAAAGTTATTAAATAGTGAAGTCTATGTAGGAATATTAATTGGATGTTGGTTTAGGAGAATCTGTTAAAGCTACCTTTGCCATTCACAGTTACGTTAATAGACAAGGGAGAGGGGATGGAGAAAATGTTTTTGAAGCCTGTTTTTCCGGCGTTCTTGAATTGATCATATTCAGAAGAATCAATCTTGATATATTTTTGTATATTGGCTCTGAGTTTGTATTTAACAGAAAAAATAATTATCTACAGTAATTTTGTTGACGTTGAAGGAAAATGCCACCTTTTAATAAACAAGATCCAGGAGTATATGGGGGTTGTTTTTTTTTTTTTTTTTTTAAGATGAGAATACCATGGCGTAATTTTATAAAGGGGTTTGCCAGCACTGAATTTAGCGCTGTTTTTCTTCTGAAAGCAACATTATGCATTTTAGGACTTTCTGTGATCATAAAAATATTCTGTATCTGTACTGTCCAGTGTGATAGCCATTAGCCATACATAGCTAATAAGACTGAGGAATTGAGTTCTTTATTTTACTTAGATGGCATATTCTAAAGAAAACCCTTGAAAGTTAATTTTTCTCAAACTCCTCACAAAATTTCCAATAGATGAATTATCTTATGGCTTTAAAAAAATGATATTTTTTCCAAGTAATTAGTTTATTTGATGGTCTTTTTTATTTTTCGTGTTCAAATAAGAACCGGAAGAGTCTGTTCGTTTTATAAAGATCTTTACAAAGAAGATTTAAAATTCTTCTTAGTACAACTTCTACTCTAATTTGTATGCAGTTTTCAGAAGGTCTTATCAAGTAGTTAGGCATTTAATGTATGCTGAAACTATTAATCTACTTATGAAATTAAAATACTAACTTTCCTGGTGAAGTGAAAGACTTTTTTAGCAAGAATTTCTGTCAACCAAAAATGCGAGGACTTTTGGTGCCTATTTATTAAATAACTTATGATACTTGATTATACCTGTAATTTTATTTGTTTCAATAGAGAGAAAGTATTTTTTCTTAATAAGAATTGTAAGTTCCCAAGCTTACCTTTATTCCCGTAGGTAGAGTTCCTATATTGCAAAGGTCCAGGATATTATTTAAACCTTGACTGCTTTCTCGATGGCACCCAGCCTTCATCACTTACATGGCTTAGTTTGTTCATTCTTAAAACAGTCTTTGGATTTTAAACTAAAATATGTATCAAACCCAAGTCTATAGTAAGTGTCCGCTAAATGAGCAAACAGGACCATGTAAAACTAATATCTTTCTTTAAGTGGAAAGTAAACACTACTTAAAGTATAAGCTGACTCCTTACTATTCCTTTTTTTTTTTTTAATTTTGGTTTTTAAAAAGGTTAGGCCATCCTAAGCAGAAAACTATGAACAAAATTGCTGATATATAAAATTATAGAATTTGGAATTAAATCCAGGAAACCAAAGGGCACAGAGCTGAAGACCCAAGAATTCTCCTTTCATTGTGTGAACTGCATTGCCATTCATGGCAGGTAAAACTGCCTGAAACAAAGATCTGAAGTCCTTAGGTGAGTAGCAGTAGAAGCTGCTGCCAGTGTTGTCTAGCAGGAAAGGAACTTGGAGCAATCGGGGAATCGGAGGTGCTGTGGACCAGAAGCCCATCATCAGAGGAGCTGTGGATATGCCCATATGGAAATCCTTATGCTTTTCCATATCCTAGTGAGAGCCACTTCACTCTACCTTTACATTTCATTTTAAACTTCTTTTTCACAATAGTAGGAAGTTACATTAAAAACAAACATCCTATAGATGAGAACATATGATTTCTAAGGTTTTCTTCCAAACAATATGAGGGGGGGAAAAAGAAGGTGAACCTGGATGAAGCAAAATTATGTTAAAGCTGGGAAAAGGGTACATAGAGGTTCATTATAGGCACTATTCTGTCTACTGTTGTACACTTGGCAAGTTTCCGTGATGATTTTAAAATGCAAATATCATAAAGGCTGAGTTGATGTATGTTTATATTACTAATAACACTTAGGAGGTAAGCTTTACTTATATATACCATGGTTATTCTATCTTACCCTCCTACCTATTGCTTCAGCTTTTTCTCACCAGGCTCTCCCCTGCAGCCTCTGTGCTCAGGCTACACCAGCTGAGTTTTTGTTGTTATTTCAATTTCAGCTTTTCTGTCTCACCCCAGGACCTTTGCATATGCCGTTTCCCCATTCCGGGTTTCTCTTCTTTCCTCACGTATTCCTAAACCCAACAACTACTTACTACCTCACTAGTACGCCGAATTGTATTGTTAGGTACTGGACTGATTCTCATTCCATTCAATTCCCATTCAGGTCGGGTTGCTCACCCCCTGTTCTCCTGTGATGAAAGTCAAGCCTTTCTCAGCTTTGGACACAACTTATGAAGATAGCACCACCTCTTACTTGCTACCGTACACCTTCTCCTCATTTCTTAAATATTGGAGAAACTGGCCAAATGAGAGTTGGAGTAATCTTGAAGGAGGCAAGGGACCATGATAAACTAGAGATTACCTAACCCTGCTGGGGGCGGAAAAGAACTCTAAAAATTTTAGACATTATGTGGAATAAACAAAACAGGTTTATGGACAACATTGAGCCTGTGGGCAGTCCATAGTTATGGATTTGGAAGCGTGAGTGATTACAGAGTAAGAAAGAAAAAGGAATCTTTGTTGAACTCTCCATAACTGATACCTTTATTTGAAATGTGGCTTATTGGCAACAGCCCAAGATATTATTTAAATTATGAATCTAATACCCTGCTTTAAAGTGTGATCCCTGCGATCTCTAAGAACCAACTGTTAATGGAGAGAGATGATTTGTATCCTTCAGTTCAGTTTCTCATTATGAGTTCATGTGTAATTTAATAAAATGTTCAGACTATTCATGCCTTTCAAAATATATTATTTTTGTTACAAATGCATTTTGCCTGATTTTTAATATTCTCCGTTTCTTCTTCTAATTAATCATATTAATCAATTAAAATAGAAAATGAGTCCTGCTCAGTGTAAAGTAACCTCAAGCCCATGCTGTTTAATTTTATAAGGTACTCATAATGAAAAAGAATAATTCAACTAATCAAATAACAACTTCCTTTTCCTTACCTATCTTAAGACAGCTGGTCTTCTGTAATCACTCCTTCAGCCTATGAATCTGTTCCAGCTAGACGTATCAGTAGCAAAATGCATTAATATGAATGCTTTAGAGCTGGAAAGTTGAGACCGCCTGCCTTCTTTATGTAGCTAGTGATAGAACAGAGCAACTTGGCACTTTGTGAATTTAAATGCCTATGGGAAGAAACTATGGAATATCTTTATGATGATGAAATTATCTATGTGGAATGTTTCTTAACACACTTGGTTATCTCAAAAATGATAGGACCAGTATCAAGGCAAATATGGGATTGTGTAGAGCCTTTGCATACAGAGATTGTTCCCGAAGGAGTGAACTTTCTTTTTTTTTTTCCTTTTGTTTTTTTAATTATACTTTAAGTTCTAGGGTACATGTGCACAACGTGCAGGTTTATTACATATGTATACATGTGCCATGTTGGTGTGCTGCACCTACTAACTCATCATTTATATTAGGTATATCTCCTAATACTGTCCCTCCCCAACCCCCCCCCCACCCCACAACAAGCCTGGTGTGTGATGTTCCCCTTCCTGTGTCCAAGTGATCTCATTGTTCAATTCCCACCTATGAGTGAGAACATGCGGTGTTTGGTTTTTTGTCCTTGCGATCGTTTTCTGAGAATGATGGTTTCCAGCTTCATTCGTGTCCCTACAGAGGACATGAACTCATCCTTTTTTATTAGTAATTCCGTGGTGTATATGTGCCACCATTTTCTTTTTTTGTTTTTTTTTTTTTTTTTTTTTTTGAGGCGGAGTCTCGGCTCCTGTCGCCGGACCTGGAGTGCAGTGGCCAGATCTCACTCAGCTCACTGCAGAGCTCCGCCCTCCCGGGTTTATGCATTCTCGCTGCCTCAGCCCTACCCGAGTAGCTGGACTGCAGGCGCCCGCCACTCCCAGCTAGTTTTTGTATTTTTAGTAGAGACGGGTTTCACCGTGTTAGCCCAGGATGGTCTCGATCTCCTGACCTCGTGAATTCCGCCCATCTCGCCTCCAAAGTGCTGGGATTACAGGCTTGAGCCACCGCGCCGGCATGTGCCACATTTTCTTAATCCAGTCTATCATTTGATGGACATTTGGTTGGTTCCAAGTCTTTTGCTATTGTGAAATACGTGCCACAATGAAACATACCTATGCATGTGTCTTTATAGCACAGATTTATAATCTTTGGCGTATTATACCAGTAATGGGATGGCTGGTTCAAATAAGTATTTCTCAGTTTTTAGATCCTTGAGGAATCGCCACACTGTCTTCCACAATGGTTTTGAACTAGTTTACAAGTCCCACCCAACAGTGTAAAAGTGTCCTGTTTCCTCCACATCCTCTCCACCTCTCTGTTGTTTCCCTGACTTTTCTAACTGGTGTGAGATGTATCTCATTGTGGTTTTCAGTTTGCATTTTTCTGATGGCCAATTGATGAACATTTTTTTCATGTGTCTGTTGGTTGCATAAATATCTTCTCTTCGAGATAGTGTCTGTTCATACCTCACCCACTTTTTGATGGGGTTTGTTTTTCTTGTAATTGTTTGAGTTCTTGCTAGTTCTGGAATATTAGCCCTTTGTCAATGAGTAGATTGCAAAAATTTTTTCGCCGTTCTGTAGGTTGCCTGTTCACTCTGACGGTAGTTTCTTTGCTGTGCAGAAGCTCATTTAGTTTAATTAGATCCCATTTGTCAATTTTGGCTTTTGTTGCCATTGCTTGTTTGGTGTTTTAGACATGAAGTCCTTGCCCGTACCTATGTCCTGAATGGTATTGCCTAGTTTCTTTGGTTTTTATGGTTTTAGGTCTAACATTTAAGTCTTAGTAACATCTGAATTAATTTTTGTACAAGGAGTAAGAAAGGATCTAGTTTCAGCTTTCTACATATGGCTAGCCAGTTTTCCCAGCACCATTTATTAAATAGGAAATCCTTTCCCCGAACTTTCTTAAGCTAATTTTAAGATTAATATTAAAGATTGAATTTTGGCCAAAAGTAGGAATTAATATATTTCTAACAAAACTCTGAAAAGGTCTACATCTTATTTAGGAGTATGAATTGGAAGTTAGGAATAGGGCCACACAAAACATATAATGGTAATGGAGAACTATTCCAGGTAAAACGTAGTAATTATTTTGTAAAACGATGTAATGCAAACCTAGTCAAATGAAGGTGTGATGAACCAGACATTTTCTGGCACATTGTCTTCCCCAGTCTTGTCCTGCGACTTCTCTACACCAATCCAATCAATTTCCAAATATTTCACTGGACTAAAAGTTCAGGGACAGGATAGTTAAAAGAGCCAACAGCATGCATTTGGTAAGATTCTCATGAAGAGACATGTCCCAAGTCTGGATAGTTGTTTGTCTTCATTTGGGGCTTGAATGAGAACAGTAGGTAAACCATACTGATGTTTTGATAGATAACAATCCTTGCCAATTCAAACTGCAAGCTGACTCACTACTGTAATAACCTAACATTTTCTGAAATTCTACACCTCCCAACTCAAACTCAAAGCTCTATTGCTGGTAGTTGATTATATGTTATGTCTGTTTTTACATATGTGACAAATAGGTTAGATGAAGTAGAGTAATTTGAGGGAAGAAACGAAGTACTTAGTAGAGGAATAAATTGATCTCCTTAGAAGGAAAGTTTAAAAGCTGGTTATTTTGGAAATACTCAGATTGTTTAAATATGCATCTATGAACTTAAATTCTTACAGCAAGAATTTGGAATTGAGAAAATAATTTTTCTTGAGTTTCTACCTAATACTTAGCTCTTATCAAAAAACAATTTGGCATATGGATGCCAAAGTTGACATAGTAATCAATTTAATTTTTTTCTTTTATTTTCTTTTGGAATGATGCCATCTGCTATAATGAGATGAGGCTGCCTGGAAAAATTGTAAAGTTGCTGACCACTCTTGAAGCCACATCATCCAGTACTGTGATTTTAAATTTTATTATCGTAAAAGTGTGACGTCGTGTCTAGGGTAAAGGCTCTTAAAAAATTGAATTTGTATCAAAAGAAATGCAGAAATGTATCTAATTTCCCTCCGTCTCCCAGGATAGGCCTTTTCAGCTTTTAACTCTGTAAATGCTCCATTTTAAGTGTGTTAGCAAAGCATTTTTGTTCAGGCTGTCAAAAGGAGCTTTTGTCTAGGGAAGATGGTGGGATATGGGAAGGAGATGGGTGTGTGTTTTTCCTGTTCATCCAAATTTATAGGAAACCCCTTCACAGGAATGGTATTTTCCAGTAAAGTGATCAGTCATCTCAGAGGATAATCTTCAGATTACTGGATACATATTTGGCAGAAATCAAACAGATAAATTGTTGCCAGTCAATTGTAGGCAGGTGCTTGGGGAGACAGAGTGTTCCTCACTAGTATACCACTTATTTTACATTGTTGTTGATGTAAATGGAACAAGTATCATCGCTCATCCATTACTCTTTATTTTTTTCATCCATTACATTTTTTTTTCCCCCTTGAGATAGGGTCTCACTGTGTCACCCAGACTAGAGGGCAGTGGCATCATCTTGGCTCATTGCAGCCTCGACCTCCTGGGCTCAAGCAGTCCTCTCACCTCAGCCCCACAAGTAGCTGGGACTACAGGCATACGCCACCACGCCTGGCTAATTTTTTTTGTATTCTTTCTGTAGAAATGGGGTTTCTCCATGTTGGCCAGGCTAGTCTCAAACTCCTGAGCTCAAGTGATTTGCCTGCCTCAGCCTCCCAAAGTGCTAGGATTACAGGCTTGAGCCACTGCACCAGCCCAGTCATTACTATTTAAAGGGGCATTTTCACTGTATTCTGTGTGTGTTATGTATGTTCTGTTGAAGTACATGAAAATCCTTGGAAACACATGAGTTTTGTTATGTTTGTGGCATTTCTGAGTTACTTGTTCAATGATTCTGTTAAATTTTTACCATTAAATGTGCTTTCTCATCTTTTAAGAAAAGAGTTTGTTCATATCAGTTCTGGGAATTTTTTCTTTTTATGCGTTTTCTCTCCTAAAGTTTTCCCTGAATAATTTAATTTCAAACTCTTATGATGTTGGGTGAATATGTTTACTTTTGCAAGAGCATAATTGAGCATAATTGAATAGGTTCTGTGCTTTTAAAATAAGTAGCAAGATTTTCAGCATCCTATGTTGGTGAACTATCTATCCATGAACTATACCCTGTCGTGATCATTATGGGAAAAAAAAATCCAATTGCATGCTACTCTAGCACATATTCAGTCTTTCAAACCCTCTAATAGCATAGCTTCTTTTCATTCTAGCATCCAGAGTTCTAGGCTTCAAGATTTTAACAGAGGATTTTACAGACTCACCAGAGGCTAGACAGTGTTAAATTTCTAGTAATTTATTAATTCTTTCAGCAAATATTTCAGGAACCAGTGGTGCATTTCTCACATGAATTAAATTATCAAATTTGGAATTTAAGTTGCTAAAACAATTTAGTTTTTTTAGTTGCTCATCATATTTGTTGTGTTGAAATAATTTAAGCTAGAATATGGGAGAAAGAAAACTTCCTTTTGAAACTCAGACTTCTGTGTTTTCTGAGCCTGGTATAAAGCTAAGGATATTAAATTCTGAAAGGGGTTACTGGTGTGCTTAGTAACTGCCTGTAGTTATAGGATAAATTAAGATAGAGGAGAACACTGAGAAACCTTTTGGTAAAATCCTGCCCATTTCCTCAGAAACACACATTTTACCTGAATTCATGGGATGGGTTCCTCTTCAAAATGGTTATTCCCTGATATTCTATGGCAGAAACAAGTTTTTAAGGATGTGAAATATGTGGTTTCATGTAAGCATGGTATAAATGATTATAGAATGTGTAGCATCTATTAGGGTTGGGGAAGGATCTGATTGATAGTCAGAATTGCATACTACTGAAAGTAGATCTACGTGTACTAAGAAGTATGTTCCATATATCACTCATTCTATATGCAATAAACACTGCTGGGTTTATTTGACATCACAGTTTTTTTCTAAGTCATGTTCATAATTGCCTATTTCTGAACTTTTCCTAGTTCTTCCTAAATTCATAGATTTGCTTTTCTTTCATCCTCTACCTCCAGTCATTCATCCCAAATTTCTAAAATTTAGTCTTTTATACCACAAAATGTTACAAAGTTCTTTTCACTTGAGATTTCATGAGAACTACTAGGACCCACAGGGATCCTCCCAGTTTCTGACATTCCTCCGACTTTTGCCTCCTGTCTGTGTGTACTACATCCCCAGATAGAGTCCCAGCGTCAGCTCTCTGAGCTTGGTGTGATGTGTGCATGTCTGTGGGTTCCTTTCCCAAGGCATTGTCATGGAGATAGAATTGGGTCTGCAGGTGAAGAGCTATTTTGTCCATTGTGCTATACATATAGAAGCTGGGCTCCACAGAGCGGGTGGTTGGAATTAATGCACATTTGGTAGCTGGGCCACTTGCTGTTTTTGAGGCTTAATGATTCCAAAGCACAGAATAGAGCAATAATTTGAGATCTGCCAAAGGGATATGAGCATGAGCATGTCCCACTTTTTAAAGTGACTTCAGAAGTATTTAATAAGGGGCTGACTGTGATCTCTTCTTACCCTGATTAATTTACACATGCATTAAAAATTTCTTGTAATATAAATTGATTGAGAATCTGTTTCTGCTCCTAAATTGGTCATCAAGCATCTAATGTCTGCCTGAGAGCTGTCACTGTTTCTTTTTTTCTTTTTTCTCTTTTAGGTGAACCTAATTAAAAGGAAAGATTAGATTCTATATAAAGCATGCTCCTTTGTGCATATAATTATAGAGAGAAGAAATAAGGGATTCATCTCATAGATTCTGGGACTTTGAAAGAGACTTTTGCATAGTTCATACATCAGAGAAAGCATTTAGAAATTACATTTTCAGAAAGATAAAACAGTATTACGACCAAATTTATCAGAGAGATTACATTTCTTAATTTGGAAATGTAAAATTTTTAGTAGTTTTGACAAATGGTTGCAACCAAAAAATTATCGCTAGGATAGAAATAAAATTAGCCTACTAGTAGATTAGGAAATCATGTAGAATTCGGTGATGTACGGTAAAAATTTTGTTTTCCTTTCAACTTTGAGGCAGTTGGTCTAATAGAACCCTCAGTGTAGTTAGAAGTGCCCAGAATTATTCGGAAGTGGGCAGGGGAGGGTGCCTCATTACTTCCTTCAGCTTTCAGTCAGTACAAAATGGGGCTTAAAATCAGGCTTTCAGAAGACAGCAGGATGTTCCATATCTACATATCCACAAATATTTCTCATTATTTTTAGCCTGTAATGGTCATATAGCACTTAAACTTATTTTTAAATGCTTCTCTAATGTTTCACTTAAGTAGAAAAAAGCACGTGATATTCTATAAAATTTACCTGCAAATATACTAAAAGAAGAAAAAAAACTGAATCTTCTAAGCTTAATACAAAAGGAGTAACAAAGAATAACATTTCTTAACCAGAAACAGCATCATATGAGTTTACTGTTAGTGAAAATTATAGAATTTAAATACTTAATTTTCTGAGCATCTTGTAAGGGAGTATGACTTGCACTGAGACCTTAAAAAAATCAAATTTAAAGCAAACCTGGATAAACAATGAATTGTTCAGAGGAAAGAAAGCAATTACTTTTCAGAAACAACATATATCCTTCTCCATGCTCCCTGGCAGAGTGTTTTCAACTGTGATTTGATCAATAATCTCACAGTAGTGGCAGATATAGAAAAAGAATAAATGTTTATCACACTTGTAAACATCTCAGGCAAAGCCAAAGTGTTTGCTGAGAAGACAACATTCATTCTTGAATTTCCCCATGGGTCAGATCTGGGGGGCATTTACTGTTTGACTTGTAAGGTTGGGTATTAATGACTCAAACCAGAAGTTAATGCATTATTGTAAATATATGTGGGTGGGTTGTTTCTGGAAAAAGTGAAATACAGAGTTGTGCTGAATTATCCGAAGGGTGCTTATCTCTATTTGGATAGATAACAAAGACCTTGTCAACCAAAGGAGGTAGGGAAAAGTTGTTTATTTAGCGCTTCTTAAAAACAAGCAGATATAACCTATAGCTTTTTTTAAAGCCTTTGAAAATTATTCACTCCTTGTAAAAAATATGGTTTAATTCATCTTGGGTTCTTTTTCGGGGGGGGTACACTTGGATTGATCTCTAGATTCCATCTTTTTCAGAAGAAAGATGAATAAATTACTTAGAGTATAAACAGATGAGCAAATAGCTGCCTATAACAGTGGGATATAAAATGTATATAGCAAGAGCTAAAAGTGTTGGAGAAGATAATCATCCTTTCTCCTTTGCAGTTTTTTAAATTCAATAATATGTCCCCTGATTAAATCATAAATGTATATGTGTCTGTGTTATGAAACTTTCCTTCCTCCTGGATCTGATATTAGATAAGCCATTTTTCTTGATCATCTTTCCAGGAAGGATGAAGAGCAGCGGGGAAGCCACACTTCTTATCATGTATGGCTTTCTTTATATTCTGTGCAAAACAAAGCAAAAGAGTGAAGACAAAACAGGTGTACATTTGGACATCATGGGGCTTCTAAAACCTGGGAGGAGAGTGCTAAGGTCATTTTTCAAAAGTTTGATATCAAAAAGCCCCAAGGTATAAGCAGTGAAGACTTGGGTATCTGTAATTTTTGTGCCTGTGTTACTCTCTCAGACCCATGAGAGACTGGATTTAAACTTCAGGTCTCTTGGGAGCCGTGCTCGTTCCCCAGGATTCTCACTGGGCGTCAAAGCAGCAAAGGTCAACTGCTACCATCTCTCTGCACATATATTTGACTCTGCATTTGTAGGCATAACACAGGTTTGTTACGGGTTCCATTTGATAACATTGGGCCAAGTAGACCTTCCTAAAACATGGGAGTCGGGGCATACTTTGGGACATAATGATCTGCAGAGTTAAACTCTATCAGCAGACTTGAAAACATTGGTCTTAGTAGCTTTGAATTAATCATTTAACTTCTGTACTTCTTTACTCTGCTGTTTGCTTTTACGGCACATCCCACATGGAATTCTATTAAGAAATATGAGCTGAAGTTAGAAGGTCCACTTCAATGAGTTCACCATCAAATGATGCAATAACTGTTGAAATCTTTGTAAAATGTCATTATACAAAAGCAGGTCACTAAAAATTAAATTTACTAAATTGTGTCCATAGAATGTCATCTTTCTTACCCAAGGAATAGTCTTTTTTTGTGGGTCTGAATGTGATTTAAATGGCCATTTGTATAAGAGAAATAAGTGATTATTCTACTTATAAAATGAGAGCATATCTTTTGAAAATTTAAAAATACTGAATACTTGAAAAGTGGCAGGCCTTATTCTTGATTGTCCCAAGTTCTTGATGGTACATCATAGCACTTAATAACTGAAGAAAACAAGCTTTTAGCAACAGTTTTTCCAACTGCTAGTATGAATAATGTGTCATATAGAAGGTATTATCCCCAGTTTCCAATGTCTGGGGATGTCCTGCAGGAAGAAGTCAGAGTTATGAAAATATTTATAGAATCTTATATTAGCAAATATAGTATGAAGAAGTTTACAGAGACTGTCAGTGAAATGAAATCCTCACAGTATAACCTTTTAGTTTGATGTGAGACTACATGGCAAACAATAACAGAGTTCTAAGTCTTTTCATATTCTACAAAATCCATCTGGTTTCTCTGTACTGTGTGCGTTAGAAGAAGCCTGGTGAAGAATTTAGGGTTTGGGGGAATGTTTTTGAATACAGAAATATCGAAAAGTTAAATTTATTAGATGGGTGGAGATATTAAAAATAAATATTTTAGGAATAAGTAAATATTAGGAAATAGATATGAAATAGTGATAATGGTTTATGTATTAAACTTCAGTTGGACAGAAAGAGAAATCCATAGAACTCTTTTAAACCACTTATTCTGAGGTGACTAAAATAACAGGAAAGAGAAGTAAAAAATTATTTTTAATCTTTCTCCATAGATTCGGCCCCTATATTAGTCTGGGCTATCTAAGTCCTTGAAAAATCTCTAGAAAAAAAAGGTGGTGGGCACTTATCAAGGAAAGATGTTCTTTGTGTTGACAGCTGAGAAAAGGTGGAGATCTATTACAGCAGAGAAAGCAATTAAGGAAAAATAACAAAAACTAATGAGAATTGAATCCAACAATACCAAGGAGACAGGAGGAAGGATGGCGAGAAAAGTAGGAAACTGCAGAGAACCTTGTAGCTGGGGCAGAAATAGGACTGCTAGAAAACCCCCTAGAGAACGGACCACCCCATGACCTTGTCAAGACAGTTCTCTGAACAGAAGGGATCTCCCATCTTTTGGCCACCATGAGCTTCTCCTGTCAACAAAATTCCCTCTACTTCAGTTGCATTTGAGGCAGAATTCCCTGTGACAAATTCGTATCCTCTGGACCTGGAACAGAGCTGCAGCTGGCCAGCATACCACAATTTCCTCACCTGGGAGCGGACTGGACATGAAGAATTGGAAGTATCCAAATATTTTTAGTTATAGAATAAGAGCTCTAGTATAGAAACATCCAGGGAGAATGTCGATAAACTAAAATCCTGACAGTATAATCCTTTCCTTTACGAAGTAGTTTAAAAGAGATTTATTAGTATTTGTATTTAATTAACTAAAATCACATTTATACTTTTAAAAGCCTGTTATAAACCAGAATTAATTCAGTGGCCGAGAAGAAGAGAAGGCTTAATGAATCGTACTCTTGCTGATTTCCACTGATCCTGTATTATTTAATTTCCTGTTTTTCTTAATAAAGAAGGTGTCAATTAAGCATGATATAAAAATATTGATTTCTTTTCTGCCTTCATTGAATATTATTTTTGTTTCCTCTGCCCCTTTGTTGGGTTATTTTAGCTATATGTACAGTATTCTGTAAAAATATTTATTTTTTCTTTTTTTTTTTTTTTTTTTTTTTTTTTTTTTTTTTTTTTTTTTTTTTTTTTTTTTTTGAGACGGAGTCTAGCTCTGTCACCAGGCTGGAGTGGCTGTGGCCGGTATTCTCAGCTCACTGCAAGCTCCGCCTCCCGGGTTCAACGCTATTTCCCTTCCTCAGCTCCGGTAGCTGTATACAGGCGCCGCCACCTCGCCCGCTAGTTTTTGTAGTTTTTAGTAGAGACGTTTCACCGTGTTAGCCAGGAATGTCTCGATCTCCTGACCCTCGTGATCCGCCCCGTCTCGCCTCCCAAAGTGTTGGGATTACAGGCTTGAGCCACCGCGCCCGGCCAAAAGATTTATTTTTTCTAGTGGGCCATAATCATTTTGTTTTTTAGTGGTTTTGTAATCTATTTTTGGAAGAGAATTTGCTCATTGAACATTTGTAAGCTCAAACAGCAGCTACTTAACTGATTACTCTCTACTCACAAGCCTTCAGAGAAAAGGAAAGCCCCCCCCTTTTTTTTTTTTTTGGGACGGAGTCTCACTCTGTCACCGGGGCTGGAGTGCAGTGGCCAGATCTCAGCTCACTGCAAGCTCCGCCTCCCGGGTTCACGCCATTCTCCCGCCTCAGCCTCCCGAGTAGCTGGGACTACAGGCGCCCGCCACCTCACCCGGCTAGTTTTTTGTATTTTTTAGTAGAGACGGGGTTTCACAGTGTTAGCCAGGATGGTCTCGATCTCCTGACCTCGTGATCCGCCCGTCTCGGCCTCCCAAAGTGCTGGGATTACAGGCTTGAGCCACCGCGCCTGGCCGAAAGCCCTTTTAAAACTCTGCAGTGATGCGCACAGGAAGTGCATGATTGTATCATTTTCTTATAGTTTGGTTGTTACTCTAGAAAATGTTCAAAAGCTTCCTTCTTGTAAAAGCTAGACTGTCAATTCCGGGACTGTGCTGTATATTAAATATAGATCTTAATACATTTCTGGTGTAGAATCTTTAGCATATATAAGTTTGTATCTGTAGATTCTGGAATGTTAAAAATATTTCTCTAAATTATTTAGCTTTTCAGTTGAATATAAATATTAGTGGACAGTAAGAGATGTAAATGTAGGGCCATGCACAGTGAATCCCAGCACTTTAGGAGACCAACATGGGAGGATCAGTTGAGCTCAGGAGTTGGAGACCAGCCTGGGCAACATGGTGTGAGACCGTGAGACTCCCATCTCTACAAAACAGAGAGAGATGTAAGTTTATGTTTAGGGCTCAAAAATAAAAACATTAAGAACAGTTTGGACAAGCAATCCTGAATCAATAGCTAGTAATATAAATTAAGCAAAAATGTATAGCTTGTATTTTTTTAAAAAAAGAAATATCACTTGTGGCATACAAATCTACTAGAGAGTGATGAACAAGAATTCAAGGAAAAGAACACTTCCAGCAGATTTACAGGAAAGGCATCCTTACTGAGAAATGGTAGGTTGTGGTTAAGTTTCCCCAAGGGAAATTGTGGGAGCACTGTCGGTTGAGACCTGATGGGAAACTCGAAAATGCATTCTGGGGAACAGCCTTAACCTTGTGCTCTCGATAGTGACCCTTTTGCATGTTCATTTCTCAGTGGGTCCAGGCAGGAGCAACAAAAGCTCCTACAACTCACTCTTCCCTGATGTATCTGTTTTTCTGTGCATGTGGCATAGGTAACTGCCTTAAAGAGGTAAAATACACATAAAATAACTTCACTTGTTTTAAGTGCACAGTTAGATGAGTGATAGCAAACATATGCAACCGTGTCACCACCACCATAATCAGGATAAGAACATATCCGTTACCCAAAAAGTGTCTTTCTACCCCTTTGCAGTCAGTCCTCTTCCCCTGACAATCACCAATCTTTCTGGCGCTGTGATTTTTGCCTGATTAAGAAGTTTATATAGATGGAAGCTTACAGCATGTAATTTTTAGTGTCTAGCTTATTTCACTTAGTATCACGTTTATGTTCATCTGCCTAACCTGTATTTCAGTCTGTTTCCTTACTAAGAACTAATATTAAATATCTGGATATAGAATCCCAAATATGAACCCTAACTAGAAAACTGGGCCCGTCTATACTGGAACCGAAATTCTTTAACCACATTAAATAAAGGAAAAGCAAAATACCTGTGATTAGAGCAGTCATTACTTTTGGAGTTTATTTGTGTACCTTATTATTGTTTGTTCTCATTTTTATTCCCTTTGTTTTACCCTCCTGAGGTGCTTTCTATAATAGCATTTAAAAATAAATAAATAAAAGGAAAAATTGTTTTGGTCTTCAGCATTTTGTGATAATTTCATAGTGTCTATGATAATGTACTATTCCCTGAGTTGTCTCGAATCCGGACAGAAATCTTTGGGTCAGAAAATGCTTACATAAAAAAATTAGTTAAACATAACTTAAACCTATATGTGACTGTGCTATAATTTTCTTTATTGATATGAACATATCTGTAGTACAAATACATTATCTAAATGAATACCTATTTTGCATCCTAGAAAAATGTAAACTGTGCATTGAAAATAATTACCATAAAAAGTAGGACAGGAGTTAGTTATTTCTGTAGTCAGACTTTAGCTGGATACATTTTTGTTAAGTATCCAAGAATGTTTTCTACACTGTGTCTCTGAATTACTGTTTATTGCATCCTATACCAGAAATTATTTAATTAGAAAAATAGATTGAAGAGGATATAAGAAGCTATTCTATAAGCAAAAAGAGACTAAGAAAGTAAGATAACTTGTTGGCTGTCACATTTAGTGATATAATATTTAGAATATATAATCATGTCTTTTACAAATATGTGTAAAATGTTCTGTAACACTTGAATGGCTGCAGCTGTCCGCTCATTTTTTCTGGATTAAGTTTGGTCAAGAAAGAAACTGCCTCATTTTCTAGTTGTCATTTGCCCAGGAAGTAAAAGCAAAATTGTAATGAGGGAATCACAGCAGGAGAGCCTCCTAACAAATGAGAGGCATATATTGACTGGCAGCCAGCATGCCATTTCAGTGATAAATGTATTTTTATACACTGCTGTTCAAGGTCACTGTTGTCCTTGAGTGTGCAGCCATCAAAAATCATGCAATTCACATTCTAAACAGTTCTAATAATCAGTGCAAAGATGCCTGACTTAAAAAATGCGTTATTAATTTTATACATCATTTATGTAAATTACACATCTTGATATTTCACTGCAATTTTATCTTGCTATTGTTGAAAATTGTTGAGAAATCAAAGAAGATGTAAATGTATGAGACATTTGTGAGATGTATTGGTATAGATTTATTACAGTGTTCACAGAAGCCAAACTTGAACATGGATGAACTTCAGTAATTAACCCTTCTGTATTTTGTGCTTCTTTAGTGTTTAAAATTCATAAAGAACTTTTATAACCTAAGCATTCTGAAACAAAACTATTATCAGTTTAAGACTAAGGCTGTGTTTGAAATAGAATTTATACAAAAAAATACAAAAAAGGACATTTTGCTGTTAGATCTGCCTCAATCCAAAGGAAATTTTACTTTTTGACATGCTAGTTAACCCTTTGAAAAGCACTCTTTACTCAGAGAGAGTGATCTAGTTATTCACCATTTTATTACTCAAAACTCAAACACACTTTCTAAATAAAGAATGAACAAAACCATGTTGTTACTCAGGTTTCTGATCCCCATAAATAGCAAATGTTCAGAAATTAATATTAAATCGCTATCTTTTCAAAGTTAAATTATATGCAAAATGTAATGATTTCTATCACACGAAATCTTTCAGTAAATATTTTTTAAAATATTATGATTGTTGGATTTAAGAATCCTTATGTTAAATAAGTGTTCACGTGCATATTCACAGAAAATCACGGGGCCCTTTATGGTCTTCAGACTGATTTGCCATCTACGCTTATCTGACTCCACTTCATTCCTTTCACTGTAAATGCGGATCATTCTGGAGGGCTTTTTGTGTGTTTGTTGTTCCCCAACAAGCTATACTCTCTTTCCTTTAGGCTTTTGAATGTAGTATTCGCTCCGCGTGGAAGGTGCGTGTTATATTATACCCTTCACATTATATGTATGTTATACCATACCCTCCGCATTATATTAAACCCTCCACGTGTGTGTTTGTGGGTGCACCTATATAATCATTCATACCTAGAAAATCTCCAAGGTTTCTCACCTGGCCTATACAATAATCCCATAATTTAACCTCTACCTGAGGGTATGGGTGGAGGAGGAGGTAAATGAATGTCTCCCTGATTTTAGCTTAGAGCTTTGGATGAATCTAATACCTAGGAGCTCCAGATAGGTAATCTCATACTTCCCTCTGACATCCCACATACACTACCCTGACCTAATACCACACATATATTCCCCCTGTATATCCAGAGATGTTAGAAGTTGTATGTCTCTGGTGTCTATAGTAGACAATTAGGTTCCTTGGATCTGGCTTGGACCTTGAAATGCTTCCCCCCATAGAAACTATTATAAATAGTGCTTAGGAGATTGAACTGGCACTGTAAATTCTAAAACATTAAGAATTCTCTTGGCTTTTGGAAGCTGGCCCAGAAATCTATTTGTTGCATTGTTCCTGTGGATAAATGTATTCAGAGTTCCGAACAACTGAATTCCAAACAAACTTTAGGACCTCTCATTTGATGGCTGCCCACGTGGAAACACTGCAACGTACTGCACGTAAAAATGTCACTAGCGGCCGGGCACGGTGGCTCAAGCCTGTAATCCCAGCACTTTGGGAGGCCGAGACGGGCGGATCACGAGGTCAGGAGATCGAGACCATTCTGGCTAACACGGTGAAACCCTGTCTCTACTAAAAAATACAAAAAACTAGCCGGGCGAGGTGGCGGGCGCCTGTAGTCCCAGCTACTCGGGAGGCTGAGGCAGGAGAATGGCGTAAACCCGGGAGGCGGAGCTTGCAGTGAGCTGAGATCCGGCCACTGCACTCCAGCCCGGGCGACAGAGCGAGACTCCGT
>NW_016809830.1:5209895-5222590 GCF_001698545.2 Rhinopithecus bieti | reverse complement strand
GTCACTAGCAGGTCATTTTAAAAATTACCACATTGCACATGGAATAGTGAGGAGTGACACAGTAAATATGCAGAACTACAAATAGAAGGATTTCTTATATTTAAAGTTATATTAATTATCGATATTTTAAAAATCAAAACAGTTCTTACGGTTTCACTCTTTTTTAACTTTGCATGTAGAATTTGCCTTTCAGGGAGCCCATTATGACATTGAGTTCTGAGTTTTTCATAGCTGGAACAGGAAGTATGAGTCAGAATTCTCAGTGAATTCTAATTTTCCAAAGATGAAACCCATAAATGGCATTTGTAGTTCTGTATTAACTCGTACTCACACCTTGAGTTGAAGGCCTGTAGTGTATTTAAGGAGTACTCTTAGGTTTCCTGATTGACTTCTTTTGTAATTTAACCTTTGGCAAAGCAGTTATAAGCTCTGACACCTGAACAGTCATAAATTAAAAATCTGTAAGTACAAGTATTTTATAATACCATGTCAGGCATCTTAATGTACAATGCTATATCTAACCACTAATCTCAATTGACTGTTAAATGGAAATGTTTAGCATAAAACTATTATCATATTATAAAAAACCATTTTAAAAAATGATGTCCTTATCATTTCCAAACTATAAAAGCAACTAAATATGTGTTAAATAATGTTTCTTTGTTAATAACCTTCATTTTTTAAAAAAAGCAGAAGCACGCTTTTAGAGAGCATGCATTTACCATATAATATTACTCTTACTATGTAATGTTATAATTTTAATTTTAACATTTAAAGTGATCTGGCAACTATGACTCTCATCTCTGAGCAAGTAAAGCATTTTTATGGAAAAGTAAAATAGTGCCTGGGAGTATGAAATTGTTTATACCAGGAAAAACTGATAAACTTTAAGATTTCAAAGACATGCTAATATGAAATCTGGAAGACTGCAAGCCAGTGACTTATGGTGGTTCTTCTAAGGGATGGCATTTGACGAGTAAGTATACTTGGGTAGGGTTTTCAGTTTTATTATAAGTACCCCAAAAATGGTGGTACTATAGGTAATTTTTAGGTTCCTTTTTTATATTTTCCCTGTGTTTTCAAAGAAAAAAAAATTAAATCGGGCTGTCTAATCTTTTGACTTTCCTGGGCCACATTGGAAGAAGAATTATTTGGTCCACACATAAAATATACTGACACTAATGATAGCTTATGAGCTAAAAACAAAAAATCTCATCTTTTAAGAGAGTTTATGAATTTGTGTTGGGCCACATTCAAAGCCATCCTTGGCCGCATGTTGCCCATAGACCACAGGTTGGACAACTTGATCTAAATAAAATTATGCTTCTACTAAAATTATTTTGCTAATGCAAAGTTCATATATAAAGTCTATTAAGCCTCAGAAGTGTGTCCAAACTACCTTCTCATACACTTATTCCGAAAGGAAAATATTATATCAAATGGAAACCTTCTGGTTGAGTTTTAGATTTTTTTTCTTAAAAGTGAATAAAGTTAGTATGCATAGTATTAAAGAATGCCCTTAATGGCATCTGTAATAAAGCATAGAATGTTATTTTAAGGCACATGCCTGTGGGTCATATGCATGATAGTAATTATGAGCAGATTACTAATGACGTGCATTCTGTGTTATAAACAGCGAGCATCACAGGATTCACATCTGCTTGGAAAGAACCTAAGTTAAAACATCAAAGCAGGTTTTTTTTTTTTTTTTTCGTAAAGATTGTAATTATTTAGATAGCTCGTCAGTGGTAGTGCAACAAGTGGGCTTGTGTTATTGATTTTCACCTGTATTACCACAACATTTTTCATTGACAAATATTAATTGCTTATTAAGTACTAAAGAGTTTGATGGTCTAAATATTGAATTTTGTAATGAATTGGCCTTTTAGTTTTGCTTATCATTAGGCAGTATGATGGCATTAAAGATACAAAGGTTTAAGCCAATATATCTCCCACTTTAAGAACATTAAATACATGTTCCTCTAAAATTTAATTTTAGTGATAGGATATTTAATTCACTTTCCCTTGCGTTCAGGTAAATTACCTTCGGCCAAACTATAGGGAATGCTTATGTAAATATGAATTGTGTGGCTGTAATTAGTGGTAAAGTATCCAGCATTTTTTGCATTGATTATGGTTTATGAATACAGAGAATAATTGAAATTTGTATCAAACCAAATTGGTGATTATGATCACTAATGTAGATTTTTTTAAGTCATTAATTTGGTTGTTTTTTTTTATGGCTGAGAAGAATCTGCACATCTAAGTGAGCAACCAGTACATGTGTGTGTATATATGTTTACAGTACATCCATAAATATATACAAGTTCTAGTTTAATTCCTTTTTGCTATCTTTCCTAACTTTTAATAGTATATTTTCTTTTTATAATTATACTTGGAGAAATCTTAAGTATATTATACATTGGGCTTTCTAAAACATAATTTGTGGATAACTGATGAAATTTAAACAGTTAAAATTAGAGAAATTAGACTGTCAGTTTTGAGTTGGCAAGTATTGGTAGATTAAAATGTTAAATTTAATTCAAATGTTTTTGATTCCAGAAATTTGACTTTTAATAATTGATTTTCTGATCACTGAGTCAGATAATTACTACTTGATAAAGGGTTATCATTTAAAAGTTAAAATACTATCAACCTTCAAAGCAATTTTGTTACTAAGTACGTTACTTTATCACAAAATCCTCCTTTAAAGGTGATTTGTACATTGGGGACCACCTTGAAATATTTAATTTAAAAATAAAATATTAGATAAAATATTGTATTTCAGGTCTACAATGTGTAAAATGAACCCAGGTCTTTCTTTTCTGCCCATCCCTTATGCTGCTAGTGTCTCCTGTCGTTTTTATCCTCATCCTTTTGGTCTTTTCACTCTATCTGCTCTTCATGGATTTTCTCAACCATTTACATTGGATCTTTTAACAAACATTCCTGGAGAAGCTGCTGTGTACCAGGAACAGGGCTGAGTGCAGGGTGTATGCCTTCCACATCTCTCTATGTGCTGATTCCTCCCAAATCTGCCTTTCTTTTCATCAACCTGTTCCTAAGCTCCCAATTCATCTTCCTCACTTTCTAACAGATTTCTATATGCTCAGCCCCTCCACCTGAATTCCCACACTGAGCTCATTATTTCCCCTGACACCTTCCCACCTCTCCCTATCCCCCGCACCCGCCCCAGGGTCTTCTTTCCTTTGTGCCTTCCCTGTCCAGGTCGCAGCAGCACCACCCGCCCCGCTTGCCCTCTCCTTCCTGTCCATGCCCACTTCCTCATTCAGCTCCCCATTTCTCTGCTACGTTTGCTTCCCAACCAGTCCTTCTTCCTTTCTGTTTCTCTCTTCTCCACCCTTTGCAGAATGTTCTTAAAACTAGTCTGATCTGACCATTCTCATATTTTAAAACTACAGAAAACTCTCTTTTGACTATTAAATAAGTCCACATTTCTTGACACCACAAGAAGGCAGCTTATAGCCTAGCCATAGCTGCCTTTCTGCCTCGTTTTCAAGCCTGCCTCTCTCCACCTCTCCTCGCTGCCTGGTGCTCCCCTAGGCAGATTGACACAGGAGTGCTGGCCATTTTCTTGGACCCCTCTGAAGTCTTCACTTGGCACATGTTTGCTTAGACTCATCTCTTGTTCTTCTCACCAACTTCTGGTGGTCCTTTAGAGCTCAGTTCAAATACAACCTTCTCTCTGCACCTTTTTCTGACATCTCCTGCCGCTGCACAGAAACTACTGTCTCCTCGTCTGTGTTTCTGTGACATCTTCTGCACATCTCTATTACGCTGTTGATTGCGCCATACCATAGTCTCTTACTGTCAACCTGTTGGTCTCCCATTCCTAGATTCATGGGCAGAGGTCCTATCTCATCTTTATACTCTGATACCTTGCACAGGACCTAAAACAAAAGCCTCAATAAATTTTCCTAAAACTATTTTAGAAAATATAGTTTTCCTAAAATCATATTTTTTAGGAAAGGTAGGCAAGACAGATAATATTATTTTACAAATAAGCAAATCAGAAAATTTTTCCTATTCATAAAACCAGCAAAGACAAATTTTAATCCACTACGTGAAAGTGGATAGTCTAAGTCAGAGGAGTGACAGGTAATGTCAGTGTTATTTTGCCACAGTAATTACTCTGGGAGATTTGCAAATACAATTGCTATATGAAAAAAATACATATAATATTGCATATTCTATGAATATTATGATTTTAATAGTAAGAAAAATGTTGGATGTTATATCAAAAGTAAAAGGTTAATTTTATCTTTTTGTAACTTGGTATTTCTTTTCTTTAAATTGTATTTTTATTGTATTTTTTATTTTGAACAATACAGTTGTTTTACTATTAAAGTTGTATTGGGAAAAGTAAAAATGTGAAAGGAGCTTTAAGTTAGTAGGTATTCATTCTAGATCAGTCTCTAATAAGTCACCATCAAGGGAATTCATTTTTTTTTTTATTTCAATAGGTGACTACTAAGTCACCATCAAGGGAATTCATTTTTTTTGTTTGTTTGTTTCTATAGGTTTTGGGGGAACAGCTGGTGTTTGGTTACATGACTAAATAACTTGGAATTCCTTAACAAAAGAAATGAACCTTGTAATGCAGAACAACATGAATTAGGTTATGTTCCAGACTAATCTGATTTTCTGTTTTAATAAGTGGAAGAGGCATAATAAACTACATATAAAAGTGTAAAATTTCTAAACCTGTATTGTGTCCTATTGGTACGTTCTATCATTATCCAAAATAAACATGAATCCAAAGGTGTGGTAATGTTGAATTCATATAGGTATGAATTTTAGAATTTTATGTCGTAATTTAACACTTTCAAGTCACTTCTCTTTTTGGAATGGTGAAAATGTTAAACACTTTTGCGACATAATTTTGAAAAATATAAATTCTCTAGCTTTAGTATAACCTACATCAGACAATTTTGTGTCACCAGGCACTATACCTGGCAAAGGAGAGGTGACAAAGGAGAGGGAACACATGGAAGGTCCTGACCTACTGCTCTAACCAAACCATCTTCCATTAACCATAACCCAAATCAAAACCCACGAAAATGCCAAGTCCCATCATGACGGACATTTACTTAGGAATGTGATTGCTGTCCGGCGAGTTAGTGTGTATGGGGTCTGCTGAAGTGCTGCCATGTAAAGGCCTGAAATGTCTAGAGAGGGTGGAGATAATCAAGACCATTCATGCTGCTAAGGAACTCCATGTGGAAGCAGGGATTTATTTTTGTAGCACAGTATAAGAGTTCTAGCATGTGTTCAAATAGTTTTATATTAGAAACACTGAAAAAAACATTTAGCTTTTGGGTTTGCCCGAATCTGAAGAAAACATTTTGTGTGACTTTTTAAGCATATGCAAGTGAAACTTTAATAAATATTTCATGTGAGCAGTGTAAATATTTTATAATTTATTCACTATTCTTTTATTTAAAACTGAACCACATTTATCTAAATTACATTAGTATTCAGCAGTAGAGTATCCATGAATCATCTTTAAGTATGGCTCTGTAATTATATTTTAAATGTTAAATTATATCAAAACGTTATGTTTTCATTTATGTCTTTAGGCTTTTTTAATCATTATTGAGTCTAAAAGTTGTACAGTACAAACATACTGCTGTCATTTTATTAGCCAAAAATTGGTGGTGATCATATAATATATTAATTTGTGATGTTTGTGATTTTTAGCAAACCTAATTTTCAAAGTATGATTCTGTATAATTAATCATTTCAGCATGCAAAGAAAAGACATATCAATTCTCTATAATTTAATTGGATATTCTGTTGTTACTTTATCCTGGAAATATTGGGCCTAATAAATCAGAAGAACAGGGAAGAGCAAGGCTAGTTCCTGATTATCTGCAGCAAGAAAAGGGGAAAGAGGGGCTTAGACATTAACAGGTGAATTAATGTCTAATTGACCGAGAACTTTTCTTTGAATCTGAAAGTTTCCCAGTTAAATCGAAGGGAAAATACTCCTAAAATCAGTACCTATTTTTTAGAGTTTTCTGTATGATGATTACAACGTTTTAAGTTTTAAGTTTGGTAAGCAACAATTGGCTTAAATGTTTATTCTCTATTTTCCATTCATAAAACTTCCTTTTAAAAATAATTTTGAAAATTTATCATGGATCTTAGTGAAAATATAAGCCTCAATACCATAAAAAACTTATTAGGAATGTGAAAATTACAATAATACAATAGTTTTGAGCATGTATTTTGATTCTCACTATTCCTAGATGAGGGTGTTGTGTGTATATATGTGTATATGCACATGCATGTTGATATATAACCCCCCACAGAAGAAATATTGAAAACTATTGCTTGTGTCATAAGGATTGTCAATACGTAGATATTGAAAAGCTTTAATTCATCAATGTCAGCTTGTCCTCGAATGACATATAAGTAACTTTTAGTAACTGAAAATGTGCAGTAAACACTGAAGCTATTTTTAAGGAATAAACAGAGCCTGTTTACTTGAGGCATTATATTTTACAATAAAACTGAAGATAGCTCACTTTATTATATTTATCCTTAAATCTGTTTTCCATTAAGATGTTAAAATATATCAAGTCTACTTGTTTTTCCCTCTAAATATATATTATTTTCAATTAGATGGTGATAGAAAATAATTCATTGAATAGTTTCAATACCTTGGCTTGGAAAATGCCAAAACAGGTTGACTTTATAACATAAAGTTGGCATAATGTGAATAAAAAGTATTGCCTCAGCCCTCCATCAAGAAAAGAAATTATAGAGATAAACAACCTGTTTTCAACTCTCAAATCTCTGTTCAAAATCTGTAGAACTAGACTTAACGTGCTTAGACTATAGGAGATAGTACACCCAATAAGAAAAGTTGAGCTCTTTTCAATACTAGAGAGTTTTAGGATTGCATTTACCATGTACTTCCATTTTGGTCGATATTTTTAGTTTTTATATTTTGGGTCCCAAGTGAGAAAGAAACAGGTTCCTAACTCTAATTATCCTTTCTTTAAAAAGTGCTTGTCTATAGTCCTTGTAGGAAGGTATTGCCTCTTTGGGGTACAAACAAGCTGATAGGAGGGTGAAAGCCTTCAGGCACTGAGGACCAGGGAGGGAGGCTGCTGGTGAGAGAGATGGGGCCACCGTGTCTGTAATCTGGCCTGGGCGTCTGGGGGAATCAACACAGGTACCTTCCTCCTTCTTAGCCAGTGAAGAAGGCCAGGACAACTCTGTTTTAAGAGGTTTAAACTCCTGGAGGTGGGTCAAATAAAAGAGTGTTTCTTCACCCTCACTGTGGCAGTGGGCCAGTGGACCCTGCCTCACCCCACACGGAGGCAAGACTCCCCTGGGAAAATGGGCTTCCTATGTCCCAGGCGGTGCTGTCCTCCCAGCCGTCCTCACAGGGATGGCAGGGCAGGGGAGATTGCCGTGGACCAGGACAGCACCAGGATAGGAAGGGAGGTTGGGCCAATCCAGGGACCTTCCTGTGTATGTGGAAGCCACCTCCATGCCACATGGGGTTGGGAGTCTAGGGGTTCCGTGAGGTCCCCTGAAATTCAGAAGGGTCTGCAAGGTGGGCTGGTTGACTGTTGCCTGTCCAGAACGAGGGGATGGACAGTTCCCCTTGGCAAGCCCCAGCACCACCACAAGCTCTTGCTTCCAAGCAGCCCTGCTGTAGCTGCCTGGGCTGGGGCTGCACCCAGCCTCCAAGCACCACCAGACATCACTCAAGGTCTTTGTTATTTGGTGTGGCAAAGTCACTGATAAGTGTTAGTGTGTAACATATGTAAGACTTTCTCAGCTGTAGGAAAGTCAAGCTACGGAGATGGAAGATCCAGCAGTTTCTTTTACCTGGTATCCTGTGAGGCGGCAGACTCTGGCACCAGACTGCCTGGATTCTCACCCACACAAGTTATCACACCTCCCTGTGCCTCGGTCCCCTCATCTATGAAGTGGGGAATAACATAGCCTGCTTATCTCATTGGGTTGATATGTAAAGATTAAGAAGTTTATGTGAAAGTGTCAGGAACAGCACCTGGCATATCATACATGCTACAAAAGTTTCCCTTTTTAGTATACTTTTTGGATTCTCTATAGCAACAGTCCCCAATCTTTTTGGCAGCAGGGACCAGTTTCGTGGAAGACAAGTTTTCCATGGACCTGAGTGGGATGGATAGTTTTGTGATGAAACTGTTCCTCCTCAGATCATCAGACATTAGTTAGATTCTCATAAGGAGTGCACAACCTAGATTCCTTGCACGCACAGTTCACAATAGGGTTTGCGCACCCATGAGAATCTAATACTGCCACTGATCTGACAGGAGGCAGAGGCTTGCTTACCTGTCACCCACCCTCCTGCTCTGTGGCCTGGTTCCTAATAGGCCACGGGCCAGTACCAGTCCATGATCCAGGGGTTGAGGACTCTTGTTCTGTGGTATAGCATAATAGTGCATGTTTACCTTCCATGTACAATTTTAACATTTATTTCAAGGATGACAACAGCTGTTTTATACTTGACCCTTGCTAAATCCACCTTTTGTTTTAAATGAAAGTATTAAGTTATATGATGCAATTTTATCAAGACCCAATGGTGAGACAGAAACTAACCTCTTTAAGCACCCAGGTGATATGATGTAAGTGTTGAGAATTAGTAAATTGGAGAAGAGAGAAATAGAAGAGAGTTAATGAGCAATAAATGAATGGGAGTACCTGTTTAATGAAAATAAACAGGGTGCAAAATGAGTACTAATGTCTTCTGGAAAGTGGTAGAAGAGGCTTTAGAGCAGGGGCTAATCATCTGGGTTTTTGTCAGCGGATGCCTCTCGAGATGTTTCTGCACCCTCAAGACTCTGTCCATTGGCTGAGGTGCGCACATCTCACTCTCCTAAAAATAACTGGGAGCACTTCAAATGTCAGCCATCTGCATGCCAACAATTGTACAAGTTTTTCCTTTTCAAGGTGATCATCAGCCACAATTGCCATTTTCTGATAAAATAAGCATATGCTGGCCAGGCTGCATAGTGTCATGAGAAACTGTAGTGACATCTGATCTCCTAATACCAGTACTCAGTCTGGTTTGATATTCCACATCTTGGTCGGGTACAGTGGCTCACGCCTATAATCTCAGCACTTTGAGAGGCCAAGGCAGGTGGATCACTTGGGGTCAGGAGTTCGAGACCAGCCTGGCCAACATGGGGAAACCCTGTCTCCACTAAAAATACAAAAATTAGCCAGGCATCATGGCACGCATCTGTAATCCCAGCTATTTGGAAGGTTGAGGCAGGAGAATCACTTGAACCTTGGAAGTGGAGGTCGCAGTGAGCCGAGATTGTGCCATTGCACTCTGCATTCCAGCCTGGGTGACAGAGTAAGACTCCATGGAAGGAAGGAAGGAAGGAAGGAAGGGAGGGAGGGAGGGGGGCAGGGAGGCGAGGCGAAGGAAGGAAGGAAGGAAGGAAGGAAGAAGGAAAGGAAGGGAAGGCAGGAGGAAGGAAGGAAGGAAGGAAGGGAGGAAGGAAGGAGGAGGAAGGAAGCGAAGGAAAGAAAGAAGGAAAGAAAGAAAGAAAAGAAAGGAGAAGGGGGAGGGAAGGGAGGCAAAAAAAGAAATTCCATATCTTGAGGCCAGGTGCTCACACCTGTAGTCCCAGCACTTTGGGAGGCTGAGGCAGGTGGATCACCTGAGGTCAGGAGTTCGAGAGCAGCCTGACCAACATGGAGAAACCCCATCTCTACTAAAAATACAAAAAATTAGCCAGGTGGTTGGTAGGTGCCTGTAATCCCAGCTACTCAGGAGGCTGAGGGAGAAGAATTGCTTGAACCTGGGAGGCGAAGGTTGCAGTGAGCCGAGACCATGCCACTCCGCTCAGCCTGGGCAACAAGAGTGAAACCCTGTCTCAAAAAAAAAAATAAATAAATAAAGAAACTCCACATCATGAGATGTCGTTGAATAAGGTGACCTCTAAGATACCATCCAACTCTAAGATGTCTTGATTGGAAAGCTTGGAGAGAGTTTAAGGAAAAGCCACTGAAATTATTAAGAAGTTGAGAAATAAGACCCAAAAGGAAAGGTTATAGTTACTGGGATTTTTTTTTAATCCCAAAACAAAATTAAGTAAAAGAGGGGGCAGATAGCTGCAACAGCCCTCGAGCCTTTAAAAGGCTGTCACACTAAGATTGGTCACCAGCTGTTCTCCATCTCTACTGAGGCCAGGACCAGAGGAAGCAAGCTTCAACTGCAGTGTTTTGGATTTTGATATAAGGAAAAATCTCCTGAAAGCACACATTGTTAAACACTGAAAAGGGTCCTCAGGGGAGATTTGGGAATCTTTCTCTGGAGCTATTTGAAAACAGAATAGATTTTCATCTGTCTGACCTGCTTCACCATAGCCCTGGTCCACACACAGGACAGAATGGGTGACTTCAGTGTTCTTGGCAGCACCATGTGGTCTTAAGAGCCTATGCACAAAGAGACTTCAGAAGGCTTAGTTCATTGTGATAATTAAATTGGACTTGAGCCTTCTAGTTGGCCATAGATGAGATTATCTATTTTTTAATGGTGTTATTATCTGCCTAAATTATTTGTTGAATCTATAATTTGTTTCCTTGAGTAGATGAACCTTAAATATCTAATAAAATTTTCAGAAATTGATTGCTTGGGAGAAAAGAAGGGGGGATTTTTTTTCCTTGAACATAATTAATTCTTAACTTTTGAACTCTTTTGAAATGGCTTTTTTTTGATGAGCCTTTCCCTTGCCTAACAGAGCTGTCAGTCAGAGCGATGTCTTTGTCTTCTCTCTGCCTTGAGCAGTTACCTCCCTGCCAGCCAGCCATGAAATCTACAGGCTCCCGTATTGGGATGTCAGAAAGACATGCAAATCAGAGCCTGGTTCCCCCCGCTTAGCTGCCGTTTTCTGACTTCAGCTGCTATTAATATGTGAGAGATACCAAACATACAATGAGTGCTGCAAGCACCCACTGCACCTCACCTGGCATTGCCGGGTATCATTAAGTGGGAGCAGCACTGGGAAGATGTAGGTATTTGCAGGTCTTTGGTATTGCCTCTCCTTTTCAGAGTTCTTCCTCACTGCTGGGGCACTGACTGCCTTGAATTTCTGGCCTGTCTCACCTATTTTCTGCCTCCCTACACACACAGACACTTCATTCAGGCTCACCCTAAAGTCAGGGCATCTGCCATGCTTGTACCTCATGAAAACAAGCTTGTCCTGTTTGCCCTCTGCCAGAGCACATTCTAGGGAAAATGCGTCAGGTGAAGGCATAATTGTGTTTTTCGAGATTTCAGAGGCCATGTGCAGCCAACTGGGGAGGACATATTTCAGCTCAGCAGACCTTTCAAGCACCCCTCAAATTGCAACTGCCTGACTTAATCTAAAGTCAGCCACGCTGCTTCCTGAGAAGCCCACAGCCACACGGGCCGCTTCTCTCTCAGCCCCTCAAGACCCTGGGGGCCGTCAAGGTTCAGTCCACGCTCCTGCATTTTTCCAGTTTATGTTAGTAAACGTTATACAAAATACATGGGTCAGTACTTTATGAATCTTTCCCTTGTGCTGGCATTCACGATGGGGAAATCTTACCTACTTTTGGAAATCGTGTTTTCATAATTTATGTTAAAATTAAGAAAATGGTTTAGGTAGGATTTTGTGTTCCCCTTTAAAGAAAAAAATGATGAGACCTACAAATAAATATAAGATGTTCTCTTTCGTTTTATTCGACCTCCAAATGGGTTGGTTTCAAGTCCCAAACTTGTCATTTGGAAGCTGACAGATCATGTGAAGAGCAGTTTTAAAGAGAATATTCTAGAAAGTCATGGCTTTTGTTGACACCAAATCATTTCAGAAATTCTCATTTCTGTTTCCTTCTCTGTGCAACTGGGTTAATTATATTTCTTTGCAGAGCACATTGAAAATGTATGTTAAAAACTGTTGGGTGCATTAAGTATTGTTCATTATTCTGCTTCTCAGTTCCTTTTCTTTAATGAGAAAATGGGGTGGGGGTGTTTAACAGTTCAACACTCTATCTATCTCCTGCTAGGAATAATTGTTTGATTTTTTTTAATTGTTCGTAGCACTTCCTGAATTTGATTAATTTCTTTGTATTCCATTTCTGTCTTTTCAAGACAGCAATTTCTTTTTTTTTTTTATGTTTTCTTTTATTTTTTTATTGTATATGCCTGTTGTTTATTGTTTTGTTTTGTTTTGTTTTGTTTATTATACTTTAAGTTCTAGGGTACATGTGCATAACGTGCAGGTTTGTTACATATGTATACTTGTGCCATGTTGGTGTGCTGCACCCATCAACTCATCAGAACCCATCAGGTCATCATTTATATCATGTATAACTCCCCAGTGCAATTCCTCCCCCCTCCCCCCTCACCATGATAGGCCCCAATGTGTGATGTTCCCCTTCCCGAGTCCAAGTTTCCTCATTGTTCAGTTCCCACCTATAAGTGAGAACATGTGGTGTTTGGTTTTCTCTTCTTGTGATAGTTTGCTAAGAATGATGGTTTCCAGCTGCATCCGTGTCCCTACAAAGGACGCAAACTCATCCTTTTTTATGGCTGCATAGTATTCCATGGTGTATATGTGCCACATTTTCTTAATCCAGTCTGTCACAGATGGACATTTGGGTTGATTCCAAGTCTTTGCTATTGTGAATAGTGC